>NC_134353.1:887672290-887972290 GCF_048569485.1 Anomaloglossus baeobatrachus | reverse complement strand
GCTCCTCGCTCGTGAGTGAAAGGGGATTGGGTTTTGGGATATAGTCTATTGTCCATGACGCCACCCACGGTTGTGGTGAGTTGTTGACACCACCGCTGCTCTGTATGGGGATCCCGGGAGTGATGGTGTAAAGCAGCAGGTTGTTGTGTTGCCCCTCCGTGTGTAGGGGTTGGTGATCCCGGGGCCCAGTGGTGAGGTGGGAGGTGCAGGGCCTGGTGGGCGCAGGGACGCGGGGGCAGCGCTGTGCCTTGCGGCACTGTGGTACTCACTCAGCCTGAGACGGTGACACAGTTCTCGGTAAAACACACGGCTGGAAAGACGGTTCCCACGGACGGCTGCACTTGCTTTCCCCAGAAGGTGACGGTGACGGTCCCTCTGTCCTGCACCTATGTTGTTGATGGCTGCGATGGGTTCCTACCGGTAACCCGCTCCCCGGCTTCAAGCTGGACCGGAGGAGCTCTACTCTTTGCCCGCAGGCGCTGGCCCTCAGAAACTGGTGCCCTGGCGGTGGCGGTGTCTCTGCTTTAATGGTTGGGCTGTTGCCTTCAATCGGGACTTGGTTGTTGGGAGACAGACGTCCCCTTCACTGACGGATTTGGCAAATTATGGCGACTCCTAGCCTTGCCGGGGTCCGAGAGGCCCCTGCCCTGGTGCTGACTGTCCTTCGTATACTGCTCCAGACCGCCGGGCCACTACCCGTCCGCGGTCCTTCCAGCAACCTCCGAGCAGTCACCCCTCCAGACAATCATCGCCGTCTGCTGACCTTGCTGTCCCTGTCCGGGCACACAGCCGGACTCACTTCAGGCTTTACTTCTGTCACCTTTCACTTTACTTCAGCTCCTCTTACTTCCCTCCTTTACCACTTCACTTTCCTAGCTGAACTCCTTGTTTACTCCTCACTCAAGCTCTCCCCTGAGCTAATTGCCTGGTTTTCCCGCCTCCAGAGCTGTGAACTCCTCGGTGGGCGGAGCCAACTGCCTGGCCCACCCCCTGGTGTGAACATCAGCCTCTGGAGGAAGGCAACAAGGATTTTGGGTTAGCTTTGGTGTTCCTAACTGGGGTGTAAGGTGTGGTGGTGTGACGACCTGTGACCCCTGGCTTGCCCAGGGCGTCACACATGCACTCACCTCAGATCTCCGACCCTGGCAGCCTCTCCAGTGTGGCCACAGGCTCAGTGCAATCTCTTGATACATCAATTTTCATTTTGGAGATTTCTTCCTCTTCTGATGGACAGCACTGACTGTATCAGGGTAAAGTGCTGCCTGAACTTAACCGGCATGTCTACCCAATTGCACTGTTTAGAGTTTAATATACATTTTAAGGTTCACCGATTCCTTTTAACTGCTCAATTTACAATGTGTTAAACAGGTTTGAATTTTATTTTTTCAATAGTGAAAAGGGGCATGTCTACCCAATTGCACTGATACTGACTGAGCCTGGCCGCCCGCACACAGTGTCATTGCAGGTGCGCACACAGTGTCATTGCAGGTGCGCACACAGTGTCAGTGCAGGTGCGCACACAGTGTCAGAGCAGGTGCGCACACAGTGTCAGTGCAGGTGCGCACACAGTGTCAGTGCAGGTGTACACACAGTGTCAGTGCAGGTGCGCACACAGTGCGGATGGGCACATTCTCCTCCTTGGTTCCTCTCTGCAGCCAGTCGCTACACTGATACACCGAGAAGTCCCCTGTATCACTGTACAGATAGTTTAATATGCATTTTAAGGTTCACAGATTCCTTTTAACTGCTCAATTTACAATGTGTTAAACAGTTTTGAATTTTTTTCAATAGTGAAAAGTGGGTCAACAATATAATAAAAACACAAACTAACAAAAAGAAACACAGCCACAATTAAAGATACATATTTTGCAGAGCCACAATCATCCCATGTAGGGAGAAGCCTTCACCAGAGCCACCATTATGATGGATAAGCAACGGCACCTTTGAAATATTTGAAGCGCTGCTGTCAAACGCCTGCTTGCTAAAGCGTTTAAAGCATATGAGTCATTGCGGCTGGGCACAGCGCTGGTTGTAATCACATATGAGCTATTGTGCAAGGTGACAAGTCTTTTCTTAAAGCCACATGGTGTGAGCCACTGATTAATGTTACACTGGCTCTTGGCCAAGAAATCGGGTGATGAATATGGATGTATTTCATACTTCAGCATCCAAAGTCATCCCTATGTGTTTACCTTGCTTGTTATCCCAATGAGAAAAACATGGCATCAGATTTCAATAAAACTGTGCTCATTAAGAGGAAAACAAGCTGATTTATATTTAAAAACCTCATTTATATTTCATATGGAATCTGCAGCGCAACTTCATTCAGTCTTTGCTTTATTCATCAAAATGCTTGCAATGCGCACACTTCCCTGTTACTTTATGTTTAAGAATATTAGAATTGCCACTAACATGGCAAAGAACCTACCATGTGTTGATCCAACAGATCCATAGGGCAATGGCTCTACTATATCTAAAGTGACAGGGGGCGGACATAGACTATAAGCGCATATTGTACCTGTAGAGACTGAGCCTCAATGATCAGCAGTGACATCACTAAGGATAGTTACTGTCACAGCTGGAGGTTCCCACAGCCTTCCACCTGTTACAACAGGTAACTTGACCTCAGGTGACTTCATTAAACTTCGTGACCAGGTTAAGTTACCTGCGGTCACAGGTGGAGGACCGTTGGAGCCTCCATCTGTGGCCATAACTAAAGGATACTTTACCCGCCCCCGTCGGTTGTGCGTCACGGGCAAATCACTGCCCATGGCACACAACATCGCTAACACCCGTCACACGGACTTACCTTCCCTGCAACGTCACTCTGGCCGGCGATCCGCCTCCTTACTAAGGGGGCGTTTCGTGCGGCGTCAAAACGACGTCACACAGCAGCCGTCCAATAGCAGAGGAGGGGCGGAGATGAGCGGCTCGAACATGCCGCCCACTTCCTTCCTTCCTCATTGTCGGTGGACGCAGGTAAGGAGATGTGTGACGCCGCAGGAACGACGAACAACATCATACCTGCAGCAGCAACGATATTTGGAAAAGGAGCGTCGTGTCAACGAGCAACGATTTTTCACGTTTTTGCGCTCATTGATCGTCGCTCCTTGGTGTCACATGCTGCGATGTCGCTAACAGCGCCGGATGTGCGTCACCAACGACGTGGCCCCGACGATATATCGTTAGCGATGTTGCAGCGTGTAAAGCACCCTTTACCTAAGAGATGTCACAGCTGATGCTTGAGGTTCAGTCTCTGCCTGAATTTACAGCTTTGCAGTCATGTTCTATGGCTGCCCCCTTTCACTTCAGATGTAGCAGAGCCAGGATCAGTGAAAGAGGGTGTTTTTTCACCAGTTATTTTTATTAATTTTCATTGAAACGTTTTTTTGTCTTTTATTTTAAATAAAGGATTTTTCAGTGTTTGTGTTTTATTTCTTTTCACTTACAGATTTGTAATGGAGGGGATCTAGAGATTAGTGGCAGCTGTGGGCTGTTATTAACCTCTTATGATCCCGATTGCCACTGCACCAGGGCATTCAGAAAGACCCAGGTAAAGTTCCGGAATTGTCACATCTAGAGGATGCAACAATACTGGGTGGCTGCAAGTTGCTTTTTTTAGGCTGGGGGGCCCAATAAGCATGGGTCTCACCAGCCTGAGAATACCAGCTCCCAGCTTTACCATGGCTGGGTATCACAACCAGGGGGGGGCTGCACACCGTTTTTTTAAATTATTTATTTAAATTATTAAAAAAAAAAACCCCATTGGATTCTTCTTATTCTGATGCTCAGCGAAGATAAGCACATGGCTGGGGCATCAGCCTGTAGCCATATGCTTTATTTGTGCTGGGTATCATAATATGGGGGAACTTATGCCAATTTTATTTACACTGTATTTATTTTTATACTATGATATAGAAGCGTATAGTGCCTGTGATTTCAAACAGTCATGCATGATGCCACTTAGGTTGGGGTCCCTGTCGCCCTGCAACCAAGTAATGAATATGGATGAGGCTAATAAGTGGCCTTGGAAGCAGAATGAGCGGCAGCACGCTGCACACTCGGTAAGTATAGTGTGCTTGGTGTATTTATTTTTTTTTCTTTATTTTTACTTTATTTTTTTTATTAATTGAGTCCCTGGCACAGCACTTGGGTTTCTTTGAACCCACACAGGTTCAGCCCATCACTACCTACAAGTCATTCAGCAAGTACAAACGAAGTAAAAAAACCCAGCAAAAATGACATAAAAACCGCACAGAAAACAACCAGGAAACTACCTGCCACAAGATAAAGTTTTGCTGCAGACAAAAATGCCCTGTGTGAACATATCCTTAGGATACCTACTTCCAATAGGTAGCGAACGGTTCAAGTCCTCTTCCTCTCTGAAGAGTCAACTTGAATATTGTACTAATAAACTTTGTTGCATACAAAAAAAAAAAGAAGAGGACATGCAAAATCCATACAACGTTCAAAGCCATTAATGATCACTAAAAAGTAATATATTATGGGCAATATGAGTATACAAAATAAAAAAAGGTCTCTGTCCAAATTTCTGCCAACTGAATTCTGTTTTTCATGATGGTTGCTAGACTTTCTTAACACAGAGCAAATATTCTTATAGGTAAACACCTTTGCTATGTTGATCAGTTGTTGACATTACCTTGACACCTTTTGCACAGAAATCGCCAGCTACTCCCATAGATTAATGTGTCTCATTCACAAACTCAAGTCTATTGTGCACTCATCATTAAAAATTTGGGTTACTTAAAGGGAATCTGTCACCAGGTTTTTGCTCTCCCATCTGAGAGCAGCATAATTTAGGTAAAGAGACCCTGATTGCAGCGATGTGTCACTTCCTGAGCTGTTTGCTGTCATTTTGATAAAATCACTGTTTTCTCTGCTGCAGGTCTAGGAGTTATACAGAGCTCATGAATATCCTACCTGGCAGCACGGCAAGTAGTCCTGTAATGATAATCTCCTGCTGATTAACCAGTGATTTTATCAAAACTACACTAAGCAGCCCGGTAAGTGACACATGACTGGAATCAGTATGTCTGCACCTACATTATGCTGCTCTCAGATTAGGAGGCAAAAGCCTGGTGACAGATTCCCTTTAAGACAATTAATTGATCCTAGAATTTTTTTCATAGCTAAAAGCATGTAGAAGTTTACTGTTTTGGTCATTTTCCTATATTGCATATTTCCACCCCCCCATTACAAATTTAAATTTTTGTCTAATATTGCTGCAATCCCTTTCAATAATGTGTTCACATTTTTCTGCTCCCTTTATTACCTTACCGCTCTTGGTTCCGGGTGCATACAGGACCTTACTTATTCCCTTTAAATTTAGGAAATCTTAAATGTATTGTTAGGTGTTTTTCCAATCCATGTTAGACAAGGCATTTATTCATTGAGTTAAAAGATGATATCTCTTATTTTATGTAAAAGGTATAACTTCTATACTTAATACAAGCAAAACAATTTAATGTTATTATACAACCTAATAATAAGTAAAATTTAAAACAAAATCTGCCGTACCTCTGCTTTGGTCTAATTGCTTTTCCTTGGCGACCTTAGGGAAACCAGCAGAAAGCGTTACACATTTCCCATTGACATAAGTGTATTTTAATTATTATCTAATGCAGGTGTGTCGCCCTGGGCAAGCCAGGGGACACAGGTCACACACCACCACACCCTACATCCCAGGTAGGCACATCTAAGCTGAACCAAAAATCCTTGTTGTCTTCCTCCAGAGGCTGATGATTCACACCAGGGGGTGGGCCAGGCGGTTGGCTCCGCCCACCAAGGAGATCACAGCTCTGGAGGCGGGAAGTACCAGGCAGTCAGCTCAGGGACGAGCTTGAGTAAACAAGAGAGTCTAGTCAGGGAGGAGGAAGTGCAAGGAGTGGAGGAGTAGCCCAGGCAGGGCTTGAGCAGATAAACTAAGTGAAAGTGAGGAAAGTAAAGGAGAAACGGAGGAAAGCAAGAGTGGTGACAGAGAGAGAGAAAAGCCTGAAGAGTCCAGCTAAGTGCAGGGCAGGTCAGCAAGGTCAGCAACGGCGGTGACTGTCTGGAGGGGGACCGTTTGGAAGTTCCTGGAAGGACCCCGTAGGCTGTGTGCCCGGTGGTCTGGAGCAGTGTTCCGAAGGACAGTCAGCACCAGGGCAGGGGCCTCTCGGACCCCGGCAAGGTTTGGAGTTGCCGTAAATTGCCGAATCCGTCAGTGAAGGGGACGTAGATCCCCCAACAACCAAGACCCGAGTGAAGGCAACCGCCCAACCTGTACAACAGAGACACCGCCACCACCAGGGCACCAGTTTCTGAGGGCCAGCGCCTGCGGGCAAAGAGTAGAGCTCCTCCGGCCCAGCTTGAAGCCGGGGAGCGGGTTACCGGTGGGGACCCATCGCAACCAACAAGTACACAAGGTGCAAGGAAGAGGGACATCACCGTCACCTACTGGGAGAGCAATTGCAGCCGTCCGTGGGACCGTCTTACCAGCCGTTTGGTTTACCGTACAAACTGTGTCATCGTCTCAGGCTGAGTGAGTACCACAGTGCCGCAAGGCACAGCGCTGCCCCCGCGTCCCTGCGCCCACCAGGCCCTGCACCTCCCAAGCCATCACCGGGCCCCGGGATCACCAACCCCTACCCACGGAGGGGCAACACAACACCTGGCTGCTCCGCATCACCATCCCCGGGATCCCCGTATTGAGCAGCGGTGGTGAAATCACCACAACCGTGGGTGGCGTCACGGACTATAAACAATCCCCACACCCAACAAACCCCTTTCACTCACGGGCGAGGAGTGCCGCTCGAGAAACCCCCGGGATCCGGCCTACAGCTCGAGCCACCACTGAGCAGCGGCCGCCGGACCCGAGCAGAAGGGGTGAGCGCGGTGTGCTGACACCCTCCTCCCCGCCCGCGACACAGGGACTCACTGGGTCCGGCAAAGAGAGAGACACCCTCTGTAGTAACTTTTTAAGTCATGGACATTGGGAATGATTCGACAAGCTGCATTCTGATGGAGTGACTACAGAAATTTATTCCTGGTTAGGAAAACCACCTTAACCACAAAGCGACCACCATACACTAGTTTTCTTATATGTATTGTGGGTCTACAGATCATCTTCCAATAAGAGATGTCTAGAGAAGGAAAGACCGGCATGGTTTTATTGATTCCATGCCTGTTCTCTTGCTTTAAACCTATCTTGGAGACTTTCCATCTCTATTGAAAATAATAAATAAATATATTTTTATGTTTATATCCTTTATCTGTATATACACTACTCACAAAGAGTTAGCGATATTTGGCTTTTGGGTAAAATTTATGGAAAACAAAAAACGTTCACGCTAAGGTGATATTTTATCATGACTATCAGGCATTTAAGTAGAAGCATGCAATGGGGATTTCCTCATCTCAAACAATTTATTAAAACAAAAGCCAACAGCAGTGGTGGGTATACCCCTCCCCCAAAATGTAAATGTCTCAATAACTTGTCACGTGGCCTTGAGCAATTACAGCTTGCCAATAATGTCTCCAGCTGTTCACAAGTGAAGTTATTGTCTGCAGAGGCAAGGCATCCCACTTTTCTTGATGGGTGGCCCTCAGGTCATTGAGATTCTGGGGTACCGAGTTACAAGCCTCGAGTCAGCTGATCCCATAGGTTTTCTGTGGGATTTTTGTCTGAAGAAGGTGCAGGTTGCTCCTTTTGAGGAACACTAATCTCCAGCAGCCATTCCCTAGTAGTGCAACCTTGATGATCTGGAACATTGCAGAGTACAAAGGCAATTTCCAGCACAATCCGTATGGTAAACAAATTCAAAAGTTTATTCGTAAAAATTTTTTTACTTGCATTCACTTTGCCATGTAGCCAATATGAGAAGTCCAACTCCTGCTGCAGAAAGCATTCCCCAAACCATGACACTTCCTCCACCACCTTTCACTGACTTATTAACACACTTTGAGTTCAGTCTTTCCTCAGTTTTTTGACAAGCATAATGTTTCCCATCTAACCCAAATAAATTTAACTTGCTTTCATCACTAAAATGAACTTTGAACCACTTCTCCTCCTTCCACACAACATGCTCCTCACCAAAGGTGAGTCTAGCCTTTTGATTATTTCTGCTAATAATAGGTTTGGTCACTGCAGAGTCGGTTTTCAGTCCAAATGCACTTAAACATCATGACACTGTATGACGAGACAGATCCTTACCCTGTTCAGTGCTGAACTGCCGAGCAATTCCAGCTGCAGTGTTGAAATGGCTACCCATGGAGATTCTCCACATTATCCTGCTCTCTCTTGCATTTGTCTTTTGAAGGGACCAACCTTCTTGGGGGACTTAAAAGATTTTGTGACGTTGTAGAGATGCAATATTCTCGTAGTCACAGACTTGGAACGACCAACTTTTTTTCTATGGCTGATAGGGTCACCCTTTTGGCTTTTATGTAGACAGCCTGCTGCTGGAGGGTTTCAGTCACTTTGGAACAGTGCACTCTTTTTGCAAAGTCAGTGCAAACTGGAAAGTTAAGGTACCGTCACACTAAGCGACGCTCCAGCGATCCCACCAGCAACCTGACCTGGCAGGGATCGCTGGAGCGTTGCTACACAGGTTGCTGATGAGCTGTCACACAGGCAGATCTCACCAGCAACCAGTGACCAGCCCCCAGCCAGCAGCGACGCGTGGAGGAGGCATGCTGCTCTTGGTAAGTGCCAGCCGGTACTGGCAGCATGAGAGCGGCGGACGCTGGTAACGAAGGTAAATATCGGGTAACCAATGTAAGGTCTTCTTGGTTACCCGCTGTTTACCATGGTTCCCAGCGTCCGCAAAATCCGGCTCCTGCTGCCTGCACATTCAGTTGTTGCTCTCTCGCTGTCACACACAGCGATGTGTGCTTCACAGCGGGAGAGCAACAACTAAAAAATGGCCCAGGACATTCAGCAACAACCAGCGACCTCACAGCAGGGGCCAGGTTGTTGCTGGATGTCACACACAGCGACATCACTAGCAACATCGCTGCTACGTCACAAAAACCGTGCCTCAGCAGCGATGTTGCTAGCGATGTTGCTTAGTGTGACGTGGCCTTAAGGCTGCCAGTTAAATAGGGGTTATCAGATAATTAAGGAAATTCGCACTAGGTGTCATATTAACACCAAAAACATGCAGGTATCTGAAAGTGTTCTCTAATTTTGATCAATGTTCTTTTACATTCATCTCATTTACATTTTTATTCTGTGCTTTTGAAAAAATTCAATTTATGAAATAAGCTTAAAATACTGTGAATTTACTTATGTTAGAATATAATCACATAGGACTACACAATGACCTTAATATTTAGGAAATTGTGTGTTGTTCTCGAATTTTGATCTCCATTGTATATAAACTCGGTAAATCTATTCTTAACCAGCTGACATTTACTATTTAATGTTTCCCTTTTGACTATTATTTTAGTATTTCTACAATGTTTAATATTTAGTAATTTACTACATCGCAACAGCCTTCCTATTGGTCTATATTGTATGTATTTATGATATGTTTTCAGGTCGGTTATTCAAATAAGTATTTACATTTAAATTATGTCTTGTCCTGCTTAAACATACCACCTTGGATACAATGGGTTTCAAACCTTCTTGTAAACTGATGTATACTCAACCTTTTTCAATTTTGGGTGAATTTTAGTCACACCTCTTATAAGCTTCTCAGTAGGACTACAACACAATATCATGATTAAGAGCCTTTTGTTTGAAACACGTAGACTTATTGTCTACTTCTCTGCATGATATATATTTATATTTTTTTCCATATCGTTAAACTTTGGAATAAAGGTGATGTATTAATTTTATGATTTCTTGTTGCGGTTGCTGGGTTTTCTTCCATGACTTGTCCACTGAAAACAGGCCTCGCCATGGCCGACCAAAGAGTTGAGTGCTTGTGCTCAGTGTCATATCCAGAGGTTGTCTTTCCCAAATAGATTTATAAGTGCTGCCAGCATTGCTGCAGAGGTTAAAAGGGTGGAGGGTCAGCCTGTAAGTGCTCAGACCGTAAGCCGCACACTGCATCAAAATGATCTGCATGGCTGTCATCCCAGAAGGAAGCCTCACACTGTATTAAATTACATGAACCATTGATGAGGCCAAGATAAACTTATTTGGTTCAGATGGTGTCAAGCATGTGTAGCAGAAACCAGGTGAGGAGTACAAAGACAAGTGTGCCTTGGCTACAGTCAAGCATGGTAGTGGGAGTGTCATGGTTTGGGGCTGCATTAGTACTCTCGGCTGTGGGATCCTACAGTTAATTGAGGAAATTATGAATGCCAACATATTTTATGACATAATAAAGTGTAGGATGATCCCTTCCCTTCAGAAAATGGGCCACAATGCAGTATTTCAACATGATAATGACCCCAAACATATCTCCAAGACCACCACTGCCTTTATAAAGAAACTGAGGGTAAAGGTGTTGAACTGGTCAAGCATGTCTTCAGACCTAAACCCTACTGAGCATTTGTGGTGCGAATGTGTCTACAGCGACCAACTCCGTAATGTTATTATGAAAGATGGAAAAGGATCTAGCGGCTCCTGTGATACTTTAGTGAAGTCCATGCCCTTCATTCTCCATGGTAAGCTTTATATGTTTGGTTCCACTGTGTATTTTTATGCTTATGATTAAGGACTTATCTATATTCCAACTGTCCGAAACGCGTCAAGCCATGATTTTTTCATGGAACCGATGATGTTTTTCTTGGATTTTTAATCATTGAATAAAGTTTCTACATTTTTATATATTTTTCGTTGGATGTATATTTTTGCTATCCTGGAATTGGTGCTGAGTCCCATCCTGTCTCCTTGCTATTGCCTCTACGGACCTGCCTGTCCGGTGGACATCCTGCATCCCACCTGAACTGAGCGGATACATATACGGGTGAGCTGAATAATATTTTTTTTCCCTAAACCCTACTGAGCATTTGTGGTGCCAATGTATCTACAGCGACCAACTCCGTAATGTCATTATGAAAGATGGAAAAGGATCTAGCGGCTCCTGTGATACTTTAGTGAAGTCCATGCCCAAGAATGTTAACGCAGTGTTTGAAAATATTGGTGACCACACACACACAAAATATTGATACTTTAGGCACAATTTGGACAAGTTCTCTTAGAAGTGTACTCACTTTTTTTACCAGTGGTTTAGACATTAATGGCTGTGTGTTGAGTTATTTAGTGGGCACCAAATTTACACTGGTATACAGGCTACACACTGACTACTGTACATTGTATTAAAGTGTCATATCTTCAAGTGTTGTACAATGAAAAGATATATTAAAATATTTACACAAATGTGAGAGGTGTGCTCACTTTTGTGACATGCGCAGGTTGTCCACTACATTTATATGAATGACCTCTCCTTATAATAAGTCAGTGACAGAGATGAATAGATTGCTTCAAGCAAGTCCGGTACACAGTCCAGGATACTGCTTTTTGGCCATGGACATGACATGCACAAATATTATAATTTGACAGGTTGGTGCATTTTCACCTGTGCATCAAACGCTGCAAAGATGATGTCAGTCCAAGATGCCAAACACAATGCCACTCCGGGGCACCTGGAAACTCAGGAAATTTGTGTAGCTCTTGCCATGGCAAGAGAGCATGGATCGTGAAAGGGTTTATGAAACGTGTTCCACTCATCTTTAATCTCTAGTCAGGAATATAAGATTGGTTGGATTCTGACATTGGGCACCTCCATGTATCAGCTGTTATCACCTCCCATGAAGTCCATGTATAAACAATGTGCAAAGCAAAACACCCCAGCTCCAGACACTATTTATTGGTCTCTGCCTAGAAAGGCAAATCTGGTGCTATTGAGGAGAATAGAAGCTGTTTTCCAATACATGGCAGCAGTTGCTAAACAGTGTACAGACCGGTGCCGCTTAGTATACTGTTTACATCTCGTCATTGGAGGTGATAACAGCTGATCATGATGGGTGTCTGGAGCTCGACTCCACAGATCTTATATTCATGACCTCTCCTGAGAATAGTTCATCAATAAGAAAAAGAGCAGACAACTCCTTTAGAAATGTGTTTCAATTCAATCAGCATTTTACAAAGTTTTTCACCCATTCAAATAATTGAGGAAAAAAATGTAATAACCTGTAAAAATCACACAAAATTGCGGCAAAAATGTGCGTCAAATTTTTGGTGTAGAAATACCTGCTGCACATACTTACAGTGAAGGAAATAAGTATTTGATCCCTTGCTGATTTTGTAAGTTTGCCCACTGACATACACATGAGCAGTCTATAATTTTAAGGGTAGGTTAATTTTAACAGTGAGAGAGAATATCCAAAATAAAATCCAGAAAATCACATTGTATAAATTATATAAATTTATTTGCATTTTGCAGAGAGAAATAAGTAGATGATCACCTACGAACCATTAGAGCATTGGTTCTACAAACACTTAAGGTGGTGTCACACACAGCGACAACGACAACAACGTTGCTGCTACGTCACCATTTTCTGTGACGTTGCAGCGACGTCCCGTTGCTGTCGCTGTGTGACATCCAGCAACGAGCTGGCCCCTGCTGTGAGGTCGCCGCTCGTTGCTGAATGTCCAGCTTCATTTTTCGGTCGTCGCTCTCCCGCTGTGACGCACAGATCGCTGTGTGTGACAGCGAGAGAGCGACGAAATGAAGCGAGCAGGAGCCGGCGTCTGGCAGCTGCGGTAAGCTGTAACCAAGGTAAACATCGGGTAACCAAGGTGGTTACCCGATATTTACCTTCATTACCAGCCTCCGCCGCTCTCACGCTGTCAGTGCCGGCTCCTGCTCTCTGCACATGTAGCTGCAGTACACATCGTGTAATTAACCCGATGTGTACTGTAGCTAGGAGAGCAAGGAGCCAGCGCTAAGCAGTGTGCGCGGCTCCCTGCTCTCTGCACATGTAGCTGCAGTACACATCGTTTAATTAACCCGATGTGTACTGTAGCTAGGAGAGCAGGGAGCCAGCGCTCAGTGTGCGCGGCTCCCTGCTCTCTGCACATGTTGCAGCACAGCGACGCGTGTCGTTATGATCGCTGCTTCGGCTGCTGTGTTTGACAGCTAAGCAGCGATCATAACAGCGACTTACAAGGTCGCTGCTACGTCACAGAAAATGGTGACGTAACAGCGACGTCGTCGCTGTCATTTAGTGTGACCCCAGCTTTAGACGCTCCTAATCCCCTCGTTACCTGCATTACAGACAGCTGTCTTGATTGAATTGTCCCCTGTATAAAAGACTCCTGTCCACAGACTGAATTAATCAGTCAGACTCTAACCTCTACAACATGGGCAAGACCAAAGAGCTTTCTAAGGATGTCAGGGACAAGATAATAGACCTGTACAAGGCTGGAATGGGCTACAAAACCATAAGTAAGACGCTGGGTGAGAAAGAGACAACTGTTGGTGCAATAATAAGAAATGTAAAATGACTGTCAATCAACATCGATCTGAGGCACCATGCAAAATCTCACATCATGGGGTATCCAGGATCACGAGGAAGGTGACAGATCAGCCCAAAACTACACGGGGGGAACTTGTTAATGATGTCAAGGCAGCTGGGACCACTGTCACAAAAAAAACTATTGGTAACACTATACGCTGTAATGGCTTAAAATCCTGCAGTGTCTGCAAAGTCCCACTGCTCAAGAAGGCACATGTGCCGACCTATTGTAAGTTTGCCAGTGAACACCTGGATGATTCAGAGAGTGATTGGGAGAAGGTGCTGTGTGGTCAGATGACACAAAAATTGAGCTCTTTGGCTTTAACTCAACTCGCCATGTTTCGAGGAAGAGAAATGCTGGCTATAACCCAAAGAACACCATCCCCAATGTCAAGCATGGAGGCGGAAACATTATGTTTTGGGGGTGTTTATCTGCTAAGGAAACAGGACTACTTCACCGCATCAATGGGACAATGCATGGAGCCATGTACCATAAAATCTTGAGTGACAACCTCTTTTCCTCCACCAGGACATTAAAAATGGGTCAAGGCTGGTTCTTCCAGATGACAATGACCCAAAACATACAGCTAAGGCAACAAAGGAGTGGCTCAAAAAGAAGAACGTTAAGGTCATGGAGTAGTCTAGCCAGCCTCCAGACTTTAATCCCATAGAAAACTTATGTAGGGAGCTGAAGCTCCGAGTTGCCAAGTGACAGCTTCAAAATCTTAACCCCTTCACCCAGGGCGTTTTTCCTTTTTTTTTTCCTCTACTTCTGAGAGCCGTAACTTTTTATTTTTCCATTAGTCTTGACATATAAGTGCTTGTTTTTTGTGGAACGAGTTGTACTTTTAAATGAAACCATAAGTTTTACCATATAATCTATATATATAATTGCCTTATTCTGTCTGTCTGTCTGTCATGCTCCAAAATTGTGTCATGGTGACATGTCCTTACGGTGACACAAAGCTGATTGGCCGCTGGGTTCGCCATGGCCCCGCCCCTCCACACGGATTGGCCTCTCGCCCCGGCTGCGCCCCCACACGGATTGGCCAGCCGCTCACCCAGGCTCTGCCCCCCCCCACAGATTGGCCTCTCGCCCCGTCACCCTGCAGGCATTGGAAACTCGCCCACGCCACGCCCCGCCCCCCTCACGCAATAGACGTTAGCTCTCGCCCCCCCCCCCCCGCATTGCCCGAACTGACACGGTCACGGAGCCACGAATCCCAGGTGAGTACTGTACTCCCCCCCTTTCCCCCCTCACCAACGGGAGCCCACATCAGCGTACGCCGCCGCTGTATACTGGTGTTGGCTCCCGTGCGAGCGGGGGACGTGTTGCGCTGGTAACCATGCTTGCATAGTTACCAGTAAATCAAGGTCCTGCAGCGGCGTGACTTCCACACGCACAAACATAACAGCACACACACACGCATACACACACACATCAGATCGCACTCACTCTCACAAACACCTCACACACACCTCACACACACCTCACACACACATCGCATCCACATACTCACAGAATCCGGCAATATCGCTTGCTTCTCGGCCTCGATACTGTGCTGTTGTGATCTTACAGGACCTGACGGAGGATCACATGGTCAGAGGCATGTGGTATGTCCGGATGTTGTGAGTATCAGCGCGTATGTGCGATATCGTCAGTGTCTGTGTGTGTGAGTGGATGCGATCGGGTGTGTGTGAGTGGATGCGATCGGGTGTGTGTGAATGGATGCGATCGGGTGTGTGTGAGTGGATGCGATCGGGTGTGTGTGAGTGGATGCGATCGGGTGTGTGAGTGTCGGCAGAGGAGCACGGCGTGCTGGAGGAGGCTGGGAGCAGAGAGGCTGATCATGGGGAAGGCTGGGAGGAGAGAGGCTGATGCTGGGGGAGGCTGGGAGGGGGAGGCTGATGCTGGGGGAGGCTGGGACGAGGGAGGCTGATGCTGGTGGAGGCTGATGCTTGGGGAGGCTGATGCTGGGGGAGGCTGGAAGGAGAGAGGCTAATGCTGGTGGAGGCTGATGCTTGGGGAGGCTGATGCTGGGGGAGACTGGGAGGGGAAGGCTGATGCTGAGGGAGGCTGGGAGGAAGGAGGCTGGGAGGAGAGAGGCTGATCCTGGGGAAGGCTGGGAACAGGAGGCTGATGCTGATGGAGGCTGGAAGGAGAGAGGATGATGCTGGGGGAGGCTGGAAGGAAAGAGGCTGATGCTGGTGGAGGCTGATGTTTGGGGAGGCTGATGCTGGGGGAGACTGGGAGCGGAAGGCTGATGCTGAGGGAGGCTGGGAGGAAGGAGGCTGGGAGGAAGGAGGCTGGGAGGAGAGAGGCTGAACCTGGGGAAGGCTGGGAAGGGGAGGCTGATGCTGGGGGAGGCTGGAAGGAGAGAGGCTGATGCTGGTGGAGGCTGATGCTTGGGGAGGCTGATGCTGGGGGAGACTGGGAGCGGAAGGCTGATGCTGAGGGAGGCTGGGAGGGGGAGGCTGGGAGGAAGGAGGCTGGGAGGAGAGAGGCTGATCCTCGGGAAGGCTGGGAAGGGGAGGCTGATGCTGAGGGAAGCTGGAAGGAGAGAGGCTGATGCTGGGGGAGGCTGGAAGGAGAGAGGCTGAGGCTGGGAGGAGAGAGGCTGATGCTGGGGAAGGCTGATGCTGAGGGAGGCTGGGAGGGGAAAGCTGATGCTGGGGAAGGCTGGGAGGACGGAGGCTGGGAGGAGAGAGGCTGATCCTGGGGAAGGCTGGGAGAGGGAGGCTGATGCTGGAGGAGGCTGGAAGGAAAGAGGCTGATGCTGGCGGAGGCTGATGCTGGGGGAGGCTGGAAGGAGAGAGTCTGATGCTGGTGGAGGCTGATGCTTGGGGAGGCTGGGAGAGGGAGGCTGATGCTGAGGGAGGCTGGGAGGAGGGAGGCTGGGAGAGGTAGGCTGAGAGAAGAGAAGCTGATGCTGGGGGAGGCTGATGCTGGGGGAGGCTGGGAGAGGGAGGCTGATGCTGGGGGAGGGTGGGAGGAGGGAGGCTGGGAGGAGAGAGGCTGATGCTGGGGAAGGCTGGGAGGAGAGAGGCTGATGCTGGGGACAGAGAGGAGAGGCTGATGCTGGGAGGAGAGAGGCTGATGCTAGGATGAGAGAGGCTGATGCTGGGAGGAGAGAGGCTGATGCTGGGAGGAGAGAGGCTGATGCTGGGTTCAGAGAAGCTGATGCTGGGGGCAGAGAGGCTGATGCTGGTGCAGCATGGGGGATGGAGCATGATGGGGGGTGCGCAGCATCGGGGATGGAGCATGATGGGGGGGTGCGCAGCATCGGGGATGGAGCACGATGGGGAGTTCACAGCATGGGGGATGGAGCACGTTTGGGAGTGCGCAGCATGGCGGGTGGAGCACGTTTGGGAGTGCGCAGCATGGGAGATGGAGCACGATAGGGGGTGCGCAGCATAGGGGATGGAGCACGATGGGGAGTGCGCTGCATGGGGGATGGAGCACGATGGGGAGTGCGGAGTATGGCGGATGGAGCACGTTTGGGAGTGCGCAGCATGGCGGATGGAGCACGTTTGGGAGTGCGCAGCATGGCGGATGGAGCACGTTTGGGAGTGCGCAGCATGGGAGATGGAGCACGATGGGGGGTGCGCAGCATAGGGGATGGAGCACGATGGGGAGTGCGCTGCATGGGGGATGGAGCAGGATGGGGAGTGCGCTGCATGGGGGATGGAGCACGTTTGGGAGTGCGCACCTCCCCCCAAAACACACACACACACACACACACACACACACGCGCGCGCGCGCACTGCACAACACACCACACACCACACATCACACACACACACACACTGGGAACCACAAACAACTGCCCTACACAGACACCCACACACACAGACAACGCTGCGCACACACAGCACCCAACACACAAACACCGCGGCACACACAAATATACGCACATACCGCACAACACACACATTGCACAAAACATACCTCCCCCCAAAACACACCACACACACACAAACCGCGCAACACACACACAACGCTACAGACACACAGCGCTCCACAAACAACGCAACACACGCAACACACATAAAACATCGCTCTCACCCCCCGTCACACCCAGACAACACCCAGAACATGTACAGCCCCTACACAAACACTTGGTAACTACACACAACAACATCTATATATATATATATATATATATATATATATATATATATATATATATAACAAAAATCATACATGAACTACACAATACGTAAATTCTAGAATACCCGATGCGTAGAATCGGGCCACCTTCTAGTGTACTGATAAACAGCAAAAAAATTTCAAGTGTGGGAAAAACTGCAAAAAAAATGCGATTGCACAATAGTTTTTGGGATATTTTAGTCATCATATTCACTATATGATACAACTGATGTGTTGGTGTGATGTCTCAGGTCGGTACGAGTTTGTAGACACCAAACATGTACAGGTTTACTTTTATGTAAGGGGCTAAAAAAATTCACAAGTTTGTCCAAGAAAGTGGCACACTTTTTGCGCCATTTTCTGAAACCCGAATCGTTCTCATTTTTCGGCATATGTGGCTCAGTTATAGCTTATTTTTTGCGTATTGAGCTGTTGTTTTTAGCTGTAGCATTTTTGCACAGATACGTTTTGATCGCCTGTTATTGCATTTTGCGCAACGACCAATAAACGTAATTTTGGCGTTTAGAATTGTTTTGTTGTTACACTGTTTATCGATCAGATTTTATATTTTGATAGATCGGGCATTTCTGAACGCAGCGATACCAAATATGTGTATATTTTTCCTTTTTTTACCCATTTAATTTTCAATGGGCCGAATGGGGGGGGGTGATTTTAAACTTTTAGATTTTATTTCTTTTTTTTTAACTTTTTTTTTATTTTACTAGCCCCCTTAGGGAACTATAATGACCAGCAATCTGATCGCTCTTCCATTTCTCCAGATCACAGCTACGCAGCTAAGATCTGGAAAAAAGCTGCTTTACTCTCCCACACGGCAGTCTGCCGACAGTGAGAGAAAGTGATTCATGATAACTACCGGAATCATCACATAACCCTGTGCTACCATGGCAACCACTGGAAGTCAAGTGACTTCCAATGGGGCTGGGTAAGTTATGCTCACGGCGGCGCGCTGATACATCTCGCTGTCAGATTTTGACAGCAAGATGTAGGCGCGGGTGGAACATGATTCCACTCGCGCCTGGCAGGCACACATCTCAGCTGTTGAAGTCAGCTATGTGCAAGGATCACAGCAGACTGCCAACGGCAGGCGGCGGGGATTAACCTCACACGATCCATGACGTACCCAGTACATCATGTGTCTTGAAGAGGGTAATGATCTAGAGATGATCTTTAAAGAGGAGTGGAAATTCCTCCACACATGTGCGCAAACCTCATCATCAGCTACAAAAAACGCCTGACTGCTGTGCTTGCCAACAAGGGTTTTGCAAGTAAGTATTAAGTCTTGTTTGCCAGAGGGATCAAATACTTGTTTCTCTCTGCAAAATGCAAATAAATGTATATAATTTATACAATGTGATTTTCTGGATTTTAGTTTGGATATTCCATCTCTCACTGTTAAAATTAACCTACCCTTAAAATTATAGACTGTTCATGTCTTTGTCAGTGGGCAAACTTACAAAATCAGCAAGGGATCAAATCATTATTTCCTTCACTGTAGCATTTGCACATAGCCTAATCTAGCACATATGGATGTAATAAGTAATGACATAAATTTATATATAATCTAGGTATATTTACTGTACTTCTACATACTTATCAATAGTCTATATCGAATTCTGACACTGGAAAGAAAATAATTTTCTATATCAAATTGAGACAGATTGTCATTTCCTTCCCAGTAACAGTGTGACAGTCAGCAGAGTCAGATGAGTGACTGGTAGCAATGGTCTATAGAATTATCAGCAGTGTTCTGTTAAGTGTCAGACGGTGCTCATGGCTCTGAGTGTTAGACGCACAGGCACGGGTTGAATCTCTGAGATAGTTGTGTTCATTCTAACAAGTCTAGTTTGTGACACTGAGATACAGTACACTTTGTAGTACATTACACATCCATAAAAATAGCTCTCTTGTCTTGGAAAGATATAGTATATTAATGTAAGGGAGGGGCCCATATAATTGAAAAAAAATGCATCTCTACCGGTCGGTTCTTATGATGTCTGAGCTGATGCAATGTTACTCGTCATTAGTGATGGGCGAATAGTAACTATTCGGGTTCGGAGTATTTGCAAGTACAATTATTCCGGTCTTTGTCACGAACAATGAACCAAATGGAAGTCAATGGGGAACCTGAGCATTTTTCATGAAGATATCCAAGAAAAATTCTTGGGTTCCCCATTGAATTGCATTAAGTTCGTTATTTGTAACAAATACTGGTAACAGTACTTTGGGATTCATTACGAATAATTTGAACATAAATAGTTACCACCCTGTTTTCCCAAAAATAAGCCCTCCCCAAAAAATGAGCCCTAGCTTGATTTTTAGGGATATTTGGAGTAGGCTTTAAATATAAGCCCTACTCCAAAAATAAGCACTAGGTAGTCAGCGCCTCCAGCGCTAGGTTATGTCATTAACATTACGGAGACATAACCTAATGCTGGAGGCACTGGAATATGCATAATGTAGCTCCCAAATCATACTACCACTTGCTCCTTCAATGGTAGGGTAAAATCTGCTCCCGTATCCCGCCTCCTGAGTATTGACTCCTGTTTCCTGCCTCCTGGTTGTGCTATGATGTTTGCTTGGTTTGAGTTCCTGAATCCCACATACCAAATGCTGCTTCCTGAGACTCGCCTCCCGGCCAATACTGCGCTATGATGTGAACTTGACTGCCACTCCAGGGTCTAACCTTTTGCCTCCTGAGTGCCGCCTCTTGGATCCCGCCTCCCGGCTTGCCCTGCTCGCTCCCGTGTCCCACTCCAGACTCCCCCGGCCACATAGAGAAGAAGAGTGCCACTGCCACACAAAATGTTTTGGGAGAGCCAGTGTTACTGTGCCACCTAGGGCCTCGTTACCTTCAGGTCATCTCAGGGTCTTCAGGGACGGCACGTCCTGGGTCTTTCTGGTCACAGGTAGGTTGACTTCTATAGGATTCGTGACGCCACTTTCGGTATTGCGGTCAGGGCGCCACTGCAGTTTTAGGGGACACCTGGGGCTGGTGTTGAATGCAGTTCGATGTAGTGGCCTCCCGAGAGTGAGGCTGGCCCCAGGACCCGGTGTAGGTGTGTGGAACCACAGGTCGCAGAATGACTCACACGCACAGCAAGAATGTCTTTTAGGGTTTTTTCTCACTTCAGTTGTCAGGGGTGATTAACCCGGGCGATACTGTGATGCTCCAAGAGGGGAACCAGGTTCCTTCAGGCTGACTCCAGGGAACTTGCTTCTGCCTGTTCTCCTCTTTTTCGGCCCGTCTGCTTGTAGCCTGGTCCAGGTCACTCCGGCTGCTTGCCTCTTGTGATCTGTGGGCCCTCTCGTTGCTACATGGCTGCGGACTCTGTGGTGTTGTGGTGGAGGGTATGAAGTACCCCCACCTGCAGGTTGAGCAGGCCAACTGAATGGGCCCCTGCTATGGGGACCTGTAACCCCGTGCGGGCTTGGTCCTCGATTGGCAGTCCCCGAACTCAGCCACCCCTTTGCACTCCAGCCTTGGGTGGATTTCAGGTGGCACTACCAGGTGACCGTTCTCCCCCGTCAGTAACCACTGCAACTGCGGTGTCTGACTAGTGACAGCCTCCAGGTTTCCTCCTTGTGACTGCTCTCCCTGAGCTTCACTAACTGACTGGCTCACTACTCCCTCCCCTCTGTGCCTGCCTCCGCAACTTAGCAACCAGACTCTCTACCACACCCCTTGAGTGGAGATGGTGACCACGCCCCCTCCTGGATTCCCCAGGGGTCCCTTCAAAGGTCAATGTGGGAGACCTGATTACTATGTGCCTGTGTAACCACACCCCGGTCAGCCATCTGGATTACCTGTGTTGTACTGACCCAGCATGGGTGCAGTACTCAGTGGTGCCTGACCAGGTCAGGGGCGCCACATTCCCCCTTAGTTATCAACAGCAAGTCCTCGGGCTACAAGGACATATATTTTAAATGCATAAAACAGAAAAAAGGACATAAAAGCATCATAAAACATTATAAAACAACCAGGTACCATACATCACCTTCCTCCACCCACAAGTCCGTTACCCACCCAAAACCCTCTCAGGAAGCAGGTCACCGGTCCTTTTAGCAACCAGGTCTGGGCCATCTGTTTCTCCAGACCTTTCCTCCAATCTTCATCTCCTGGGGCTGGTGGTTGAAGGCAAACCCCTCTCCCGTCGAGCCGCGTCTTCGGCCACCTCTGGCAGGAATGTAGAGGCAGCTTTCTCAGTCGGTGTTGTTACCGGGTAACCCTCTCGTGTGGTGCCGCGCCTTCGGCCTCTTCTGGCAGGAATGTAGAGGCGGCATTCACAGTCGATACAGACAGGGTACCCACTTTGTGGTGCAGAGCCAGGCCCCATAAACAGGCGTGCTCTCTGGTCACAGACGAGCCAGGCCCCATAAATGGGCATGGCCAGGTGGTTGTACCTCTGGGGTAACTATACACACTGAGAGAGTTTGTGGCTATAGCCAGTTCATAGCCTAATGGTCCATTTTTTTTAAAGTGCACGTAACCAGGTGCAAAGTATACTTAAAGGGTTCTCACAATAGTCCTTGTGGGCACATATTCTTAAACTTTTTCAACATTGCAAACTGGGAACTTCAAAACTGTAACTTCTGACTTTTTTGTTTACATGGATTCCTCACAAGGGCTTTGGCCTGTAGGGCTGTGGCCCTGACAATTCTTGTATCTCTGTCGTTCTCTGTGTCTTGTTCTTTGTCTAATTCTCTCTCTTTGTCTTTATCTGTTTCTCTTTCTGTATATGTTTCTATTAATTTGTCTTGGCTTACTTGCTTTTGGGGTTGGGTAGGGAATGTTGAACTGCTGTATGAATTCCTGGGGCATGGTGTGACATCTAGCGCATACCACCCACGTTCTCCTTGATGTTTGGTGAATTCTACCAGGTCTCCCATGTGCAGATTTCGTCCAGGATGTACTCTTGGCAAATGGGCTCTTACATCCCTCCTACTAACAAATATTCCTTCCTTGACACCGGGTGCTATTATAACACCGTATCCAAATTTGAGGCTAAACTCTTCAACCACCCCACGGAAAAGAGGTCCTCTCACCTGGTGGCGGGCTTTTCTCAGAAGCTGCTTTTCCTCCAAGTCTCGGTCTGCGACGTCTTCCTTCTGCCGATCGGGAGACTGCTGTGCTGTAGCTTGTTTTGCTCGGGTGTGGCGCCGTGCTCTGCTCGTGGGGCTCTTCTGGACTGCGGGTTCCCAAGCTACATACATTCGGGGTATTGTGATGGCCAGCGCTGCATCTTCAGCAGGGGATGTCGGGTTCTCCTCATCCCAGCGGGAGTAAGGTAGCATTTCTGGCTCCGGACCTCCCTCAACCACACAAGGTGCTGCGTCCTCCTCTGACGGCTCTGGGGTCGACTCTTCAGCCTCCAGGCCTCTCCTCCCCCTTAGTGTTCTTGAGCACTCCTCCGGTAGCAGCACTGGGGACAGGCTTTCATCCGAGAGCCAGGGTGGTGGGCTCACCTTTGCCAAGGTAGCTGCTAGGACCACTCCATATCTGGGTAACTGCCTGGGGACGAAGTACCAGTCCACCAGCTCCTTGGGATAGCGGGCATTCAGCTCCTCCTTCAGCTTCAGGAAAACTGGGTCTTCTCCCAGAGGGGACGCAGAACCTGATTCCTTGAGCGGTGGCTGGGGTGTGATGACCGGCTCTGCCTTGCAGGCTGGGGTAGATAGCCTTGCGGCCTGGTCTTGGCGGGCCGAGCCTGGCGTGGCTGCGGCCTGGTCTTGGCGGGCCAGGCTGGGCGTCGCTGCTGCGGCCTGCTCTTGGCGGGCCGGGCTTGGCGTGGCTGTTGCGGCCTGGTCTTGGTGGGCCGGGCTGGGCGTCGCTGTACCAGGCGTCTCTGCAGGGACTGCGGGCTTCACAGCGTGGGCTGTGTCGGGCATCGCCTCCGGGATCGCAGCAGGGATCTTCATGGGCGAGGCAGCGTGGCGCGCCACGGGCATCGCAACGGGGATCGGTGCACTCGTGCAGGCAGGAGCAACACAGGACTCACCCATCGGTAGCATCATCGGAGTCTGGGTGGTTGCCGCCCGGTGTGGCACTTGTCGAGCGGTCCACCTCTCATAGGCCCGAACCGCTGTAGCCATCTCCCAGAGCTCGGTGCGTCCTTCCCTGATCTGCCGCACGATCCTGGCCTCCAGCCGGTCGCAGAACTGGGCAAGCTCCCAGTCCCACCAGGCAGCGGAGCCTGGCTCTGGAACTCTGCGTTCAGACGCCATCTTCCCTTCTCTCTCTGCACAACCTTCCACCTTCACTTCCAGCTGCAGACTCGTGACTCCTTCTTCCCGCCATCTCTGGACAATTCCTCCTCCATTCTCTCTTGCGAGGTCAGAGCGCTGCAGGGGTTCTCTGGGTAGCCACACCTCTTCGTGGGCGGCTACTTCTTCTGGCGCGGGCTTCTTTTGTTCTTTGGCTCGCTTTTCATGGTGGCAATATGGTGGCATTTCAAACTTTTCAAGCGGACCACCAAGGCACATGGTCACCTGTCTTAACAGGTCTAGTCCTTACCCTGTTAGTGACGCCAGAGTTGTGCCGCCCAGGGCCCCGTTACCTTCAGGTCGTCTCAGAGTCTTCAGGGACGGCGCATCCTGGGTCCTTCTGGTCACAGGTAGGTTGACTTCTATAGGATTCGTGACGCCACTCTCGGTATTGCGGTCAGGGCGACCACCAATGCAGTTTAGGGTACACCTGGGGTTGGTGAATGCAGTTAGATGTAGTGGCCTCTCAAGAGTGAGGCTGGTCCCAGGGCCCAGTGTAGGTGTGTGGAACCACAGGTCGCAGAATGACTCACACGCACAGCAAGAATGTCTTTCAGGGTTTTTACTCACTTCAGATGGCAGGGGTGAGTAACCCGGGCGATGCTGTGATGCTCCAAGAGGGGAACCAGGCTCCTTCAGGCTGACTTATGAGGGTGGCTACTTACTTGCCTTCCTAGCCCTTGTGTTTTTGTGTTGACCCAGACTTGTAGTCCTACGGAGTCACCCAGGGAAGTTGCTTCTGCCTGTTCTCCCCTTTTTCGGCCTGTCTGCTTGTAGCCTGGACCAGGTCACTCCGACTGCTTGCCTCTTGTGATCTATGGACCCTCTCGTTGCTACGTGGCTGCGGACTCTGTGGTGTTGTGGTGGAGGGTATGAAATACCCCCACCTGCAGGTTGAGCAGGCCAACTGAATGGGCCTCTTCTCTGGGGACCTGTAACCCCGTGCGGGCCTGGTCCTCGCCTGGCAGTCCCCGTACTCAGCCACCCCTTTACACTCCAGCCTTGGGTGGATTTCGGGCGGCACTACCAGGTGATCGTTCTCCCCCGTCAGTAACCACTGCAACTGTCTGACTAGTGACAGGCTCCAGGTTTCCTTCTTGTGACTACTCTCCCTGAGCTTCACTGACTGACTGGCTCACTACTCCCTAACCTCTGTGCCTGCCTCTGCAACTTAGCAACCAGACTCTCTACCACACCCCTTGAGTGGAGATGGAGGCCGCGCCCCCTCCTGGATTCCCCAGGGGTCCCTTCAAAGGTCAATGTGGGAGACCTGATTACTATGCGCCTGTGTAACCACACCCCGGTCAGCCTTTTGGATTACCTGTGTTGTACTGACCCAGAATGGGTGCAGTACTCAGTGGTGCCTGACCAGGTCAGGGGCGCCACATTACCATAAGAGACACTGACAGTGCGCCAGCAATTGAGAATGTAAATTAGGTTTAAGGTTGCTAACCCTAAGGGTGGCCTTTTACCTTCAAGGTAAAATTGTAGCATATGTGTGATTGTTGCTCATGGGAAAAAAAATAAGCCCTCCCCAAAAATAAGCCCTAGCTCTTTTTTTGGAAACAAAAATAATATATGACTGTCTTGTTTTTGGAAGAACATGGTATTTTCCCATCACTACTCGTGGTCCATCATTATTATCACTGTGAATGGAAAGGTTATTATTTCTAAGAATATATCACAAAAGAGCAATGCTAGATAAATTGGAATACCTAAGAATTAAGAGCTAAAGCTGTCAAAGAATAGGTTCCTGCTCAACCAAGTTTATTGGACAATTACTGCAAAGAATGCACGCAAGGCATATGCAATATCCTCAAACTTCAGACTCATGTCCTAGTCTGATGTGAAAATATCTAGAGTCAAAGAAGACAAAGCACAAAGATCAGAACTTGCTGTGGTTAAAATGTTATGTACCATTTGGGGGGCACAAACTCAAAACCAAATGCAACTTCAATAGTACTAGACCGTTGGAATGGGTTAGGCTTCTAAGCAGACTGCATTTACCTTGAAAGCTTGCCATACATCTTCAGTAGTTATATATTGCACGTTATGCCTCACTGCCCCCTACACATGCACACGTAGTAGTCATAATTTTCTGTTAATTTCTTTAAATGCTTTATTTAACTTAAAAACAAACAAACAACATTGCTATCAGGTACACAGAAAATAGGTTTGGCGGTCCAACATTTAATAAAGGGAATCTGTCGTTAGTATCAACCCCCCTAAGATGTCTATATGGGCATGTGGTAGAAGAAAAGGCGTGCACACTGAATTGAGGGTGAGGTGCTAGTGATTGGGAAAATCCCACAATATATGTATAGAAGTAACACTGCACACTCAAGGTAGCATATAGGTAAAACATTTTTTTTGGAGATTTATTCAAAAAAGCCAAGCAAAGGAAATGAACTCATATAAACAGATATGGATTCTCTGACGTTGTGGCCAACGGCCTTATTCACAGAGTTAACTGTCAAGGTGGTTCAGTATCCCAAAGAAGGAGCCTTCTCCATATAGCCAAGGCACGGGAGCGCTGGCATTTACACAGGCTCAGATCACACGCCCTATACATCCAATGCACAACACCTCTATGTTTTCCCACGAGTACCATAGCCACAGCTATCTTTCTTTGGGATACTGAACCACCCTGACAGTTAACTCTGTGAATAAGGCCGTTGGCCAAAACGTCAGAGAATCAATATCTGTCTATATGAGTTCATTTCCTTTGCTTGGCTTTTTTGAATAAACCTCCAAAAAAATGTTTTACCTATATGCTACCTTGAGTGTGCAGTGTTACTTCTATACATATCTGGGCATGTAGGTCATAGGAAGCTGAATAAAATACCTTTGAACGAATGTCTTATTACTGGAAAATTCACGTTTTTCTTACATGCACATGAGCTGTTAAGATCTATGGGCCAGACATATAGTATATCACAAAAGTGAGTACACCCGTCACATTTTTGTAAATACTTTATTATATCTTTTCATGGGATAACACTGAATATATGAGACTATATTAGAATGTAAAGTAGTCAGTGTACAGCTTGTATAACAGTGTATATTTGGAGTGCCCTCTAAATACACAGCCATTAATATTAAAACCACTGGCAACAAAATAGACCACACCCCTAAGTGAAAATGGCAAAACAGTGCATAAAGTGTCAATATTTTGTAGCCACCATTATTTTCAAGCACTGACCTAACTTTCCTGGGCATGGAGTTCACTAGAGGTTCACAGTAGCTGCTGAATCCTCTTCCATCCTCCATGATGATATCACAGAGCTGGTGGATGTTAGAGACCTTGCACTTCTCCATCTTCCATTCAAGGATGCCCCACAGATGCGCAATAGCATTTAGGTCCGGAGACATGCTTGGCCAGTCCTGCATTTTTATCTTCAGATTCTTTAGCAAGTAAGGGGTCATCGTGGAGGTGTGTTTGGGGATGTTATCATGTTGGAATATAAATAGAGGGGATCATACTGTGCTTCAGTATGTCACAGGAGACATTCCTACCACCATGCTTGACTGTAGGCAGGTAACACTTGTCTCTGTACTTCACACCTGTTACCACAACACACACTTGACACCATCTGAACCACATAAGTTTATCTTGGTCTCATCAACAGGACCTGGTTCCAGTAGTCTATGTCCTCAGTCTGCCTGTCTTAAGCAAACTGTTTGCAGGCTTTCTTGTAGATTATCTTTAAAAGAAACTGCAACAATGTCAAGTCAGTACAAGGGGAGGGGAATAATGGAAAGCTGCTATTTGGAGTTTGCTATAAGCCTCCTAACATACCTGAAAAGGTAGAGGGTGAAATGCTGCAACATATTGAAAAGGCAGATAATAATAATAATAATAATTATTATTATTATTATTATTATTATTATTATTATTATCAGGTCCTTATTATGGGGGATTTCAACTATCCAGACATTCAGTGGGACAGAGAATTTTCTGGTTGTGCTAATAGCTGTAAGTTGTTATCTACTATTCAAGACAATTTCCTCTCTTAGATGGTAGATCAACCGACGAGGGGAGATAATTTGCTAGATCTGGTCCTGTCAAATAGACCAGATACAATTTCAGATCTACAGGTCTGAGAGCACTTGGGCAATAGCGATCATAATATGGTAAGCTTCAAAGTAATATTCAATAGTAAGTTTGAAAGGGGAAATGCTAAAACCTGGAATTTTAGAAAAGCTGATTTAAAAAAATTAAGAGAAAAGCTTAATTATGTAGATTGGTTATAGTAACTGGGGATAGTGAACATAAATGGGGTAAGTTTAAGGATATACTTCTAGAGTCCTGTAAAAAACTTATACCCTCTGGTAATAAAATGTCCAGGAATAAAAAGAAACCACTTTGGACAAATAAGACTGTACAAAGTATAATAAAACAAAAATAAAGGGCGTTTAAAATCTTGAAGGCTGAAAATACAGAAATAGCATTTCAGAAGTATAAAGATATCAATAGGAAATGTAAAAATGAAATCAAGCAAGCAAAATTAGCTACTGAAAGCAAAATCACCAAGGACATTAAAATAAATCCCAAAATCTTTTATAAATACATTAATTCCAAAAGGAAAACAAAGAATAGTATTGGCCCATTAACATATAATAACAAGTTAGTTATAGAGGACAAAGAAAAGACTGAAATATTAAACAGGTATTCTCATCCGTGTTCACCAAGGAACTGACTGTTCCAGGGATTATTTAACAAGTCAAAAATAAAGTTCACCACCCAATATAATTAATTTAATACAAGAAGAAGTATGCCTGAATCTGTGTAAATTAAACACTGACAAATCCCCCGGGCCAGATGGCATTTATCCACGAAAATTGTAGGAATTGACCTCAGTAATCAACATACCACTGTATATCATCTTCTTAGACTCATTTGTAACAGGGTTGGTGCCTCAGGATTGGAGGATTGCTGATGTGGTGCCGATATTTAAGAAAGGTAAGAGGGTGGATCCAGGCGACTACTGTCCAGTTAGCCTGACATCATTTGTATGCAAAGTTTCTGAGGGCATTTTAAGGGATGACATGCAAAAATATATTGCATAAAATAATATAATAACTGACAGACAGCATAGATTCATGAAAGATAAGTTGTGTCTAACCAACATGTTGGGGTTCAATGAGGAGGTAAGTGCAAATTTGGATATTGGTAATACAGCTGACGTGATTTATTTGGACTTTGCAAAAGCATTTGGCACTGTGACACATAACAGTCTTGTACTGAAGCTCCAGAAGCAAGGACTAGGGGACACAATATGCAACTTGGTAAGGAATTGGCTAAAAGATAGGAAACAAAGAGTAGTCATAAATGGTACATTCTATAAATGGGCTATAGTCAGCAGTGTGGTGCCACAGGGATCTGTGCTAGGACCAATTCTTTTTAATCTCTTTATTAATGACCTTGTGGATGGGATTGATAGTAAAGTGTCAAGGTACCGTCACACTAAGCAACATCGCTAGCAACATCGCTGCTGATACACAATTTGCTAGCGATGTTGCTTAGTGTGACATCCAGCAACAACCTGGCCCCTGCTGTGAGGTCGTTGGTTGTTGCAGAATGTCCTGGGCCATATTTTAGTTGTTGCTCCCCCGCTGTGAAGCACACATCGCTGTGTGTGACAGCTAGAGAGCAACAACTGAATGTGCAGGCAGCAGAAGTCGGCTTCTGCGGACGCTGGTAACCACAGTAAACATTGGGTAACCAAGAAGCCCTTACCTTGGTTACCCGATATTTACCTTCGTTACCAGCGTCCACCGCTCTCAGCTGTCAGTGCCGGCTCCTGCTCTGTGCACATGTAGCTGCAGTACACATCGGGTAATTAGCCCCATGTGTACTGTAGCTAGGAGAGCAGGGAGCCAGCGCTAAGCAGTGTGCGCGGCTCCCTGCTCTCTACACATGTAGCTGCAGTACACATCGGGTAATTAACCCAATGTGTACTGTAGCTAGGTGTGCAGGGAGCCAGCGCTAAGCGGTGTGCGCTGGTAACCAATGTAAATATCGGGTTGGTTACCCGATATTTACCTTAGTTACCAAGCGCAGCAGCGCTTCCACGACGCTCCAGTGATCCCTGCCAGGTCAGGTGGCTGGTGGGATCGCTGGAGCGTCGCTTAGTGTGACATCTCACCAGCGACCTCCTAGCAACTTACCAGCGATCCCTATCAGGTTGTATTGTTGTTGGGATCGCTGGTAAGTTGTTTAGTGTGACTGGGCCTTCAGTCTTTGCTGACGACACCAAACTATATAGGACATTAAAAACTGACCTTGATAGTACAATATTACAAAATTATGTGGATAAGATGTCAGAATGGGCAGGTACTTGGCAAATAAGATTTAAAGTTGATAAATGTAAAGTAATGCCCCTAGGACGGAGTAATCCTATAGCTGCGTATACATTGAATGGAAGTAAACTCGGGACTACAGAACCGGAGAAGGACTTGGGTATTCTTGTTACAAGTAGCTGAGCAGCAGCACTAAATGTCAGACAGCAGCTGCTAAAGCAAACAAGATTTTAGGGTGTATAAAAAGAGAGATTAGATCCCGTGATCCCAACGTATTATTACCCCTCTATAAATTACTTGTAAGGCCACATCTAGAATATGGGAAACAGTTTTGAGCTCCACATTTTAAAAAGGACATTCAGAAGTTAGAGTCAGCTTAAAGGCAGTTAACTAGACTACTACAAGGAATGGAAGGCCTCCCATATGATGAGAAGTTGGAAAAGTTAGATATGTTTAGCTTAGAAAAAGACGTCTCAGAGGAGATCTCATTTATATGTATAAATACATGTGTGATCAATATAAAGGACTGGCACATGACTTATTCCTTGGAAAGACAATACTAAGGACCACGGAGCATTCGCTGCGAGTGGAAGAAAAGAGATTCCGGCAGCTAAATAGGAAAGGGTTCTTTACAGTTAGAGCAATCAGATTGTAGAATGCTCTACCACAAGATGTAGTAATGGCAGATACTATAAGGCCCTGTGCACACACTGCGTTTTTAACCGCGTTTTTTTGTGTTTTTACTGCAGAAATTTCTTGAGAAAATGGTTGTAACCTTTCTGCAGACATTCCTCAGCCAAACCTATGTGCACAGTGCATTTTTTTCTCAAGAACATTCTTTCTGCAGAATTTCTTGAGAAAAAGAATGTGCATGTCATTTCTTTTCTGCAGGTACCTGCGTTTTTTGCCATAGATAATGGTAAAAAAACGCAGGGATCAACCTGCGGAAAAAAATGCACTAAAAACGCATCAAAAACGCACAAAAGCGCGGTAAAAACGCATGCGGTTTTTGGTGCGTTATTGGTGCGGTTTTTGACCAAAAGTGCGCTAATCTTTCAGACTCAAGAAATTTCTTGAGAAAAATCTTTTTCTAGTGTGAACAGAGCCTTACAGCTTTTAAAAAAAGGGCTAGATGCCTCAGTACACAACATTGTTGATTACAAGTGACTTAGTGACAAAATATTTTGAACAAAATGTAAAATTGGTGGAGGAAGGTTGAACTAGATGGACCTAGGTCTTTTTTTCTATCTATGTAACTATATACTGTATAATGAACAGAGTCGAGAACTAAAGTAAGTGAGGAGGCATACTGCATATGAGTGCCTTGAGTGAGGAGGCATATTGCATGTGTGACCATCAATCCATTTACACTTATCTTTCCTGAGATCATGCAGTGAGAAAGTGCAGGGAAACCCTGGACCTTATGCTAATGATTGGTGGTGGACAAAAAAATTAGACATTTTTCACGTACTTTAGTCGGGAGGACTCATGCACATCAAATGATCAGCCAGTCCTGAAAAAATCGACTGGTTTGGCCAATTTTTATCCAACGTGTATGAGGGCGTAGAACAATTTACAAATAGGACAGGCCTAAAGCTGACACATGTAAGACAGAATTGGCTTTTGTAACTGTGCTGATGACACCAAACTATGTAGGATATTAAAAACTGACCTTGATAGTACAATATTACAAAATGATCTGAATAAGATATCAGAATAAGCAGATACTTGACAAATAAGATTTAATGTTGACAAATGTAAAGTAATGCATCTAGGACACAGTAATCCTATAGCTGCGTATACATTAAATGGAGGTAAACTCGAGACTACATAACAGTATTGGGTATTCTGATTACAAATAGGCTGAGCAGCAGCACTCAATGTCAGGCAGCAGCTGCTAAAGCAAACAAGATATTAGGGTGTATAAAAAGAAAGATTAGATCCTGTGATCCCAGGATTCTCTAAGCGACAGCATGAACAAAACCCACAAGGGTCGAAACGTTGTTGTTGTCGCATTCCCCAGCACCATATCCTCGTGTGTCCAGCATATGTAAAAATTATAATAAAAGACAACACCTTTCCAAATCATTATTGAATTTAATTCCCACCTGAAGCAGAAGCTTGGACAGAATTACTCCTGGCTATTTCATACTAATTATTCTGAAATAATGATCTGAATTTTGGAGATTTACAGTTAAACAATCTGATCATATCAAACGCACCTCTCAACATATTCATTACAAAATAATAAATTCATTTTCACGGTATAAATTTTGCAACTTTATAAGTTTACATTGTGTTTGGCCATCAGTCCTACCACAAAATGTTATCCTTTCTATGTAATAACATTATTCTTCTCCTGCATAGCTTAAAGCTTCACGTTCCATTGTTTGATGTGCCATCTTTAGACTAGACTGTCATGTTTTAGTGCATTCTTTCAAAAATATATTAAGGGTAACCTTGACTTACAATGCCACAGATCGCTTACAAGCCATTAGTGGATTTTCTTGATCGCATTCAGATATTCTTTATGCTTTTGCATAAAAGGAATTTCCATACTATAGGTCTGCATTGTGGTCCATGTATTACATAGGTCAGGGTTTCCACCATAATCTATACAGGTATGCTATTGTTGATTCTGAACCCATCACCAGTTTATGGACAGTAATGCATATGTGTCTCAACTGGCATCCTATAGTTATGCAAAGTGGATATTGCAACTGCCTTTTTGCCTTAATTCCTTGCTAAATTTTCTTAACATAATTGGTTTCTGAAGGCCAGAGAAGGACAAAAGAATACCATTCCATCTATTACTTAACAATAAGGTAAGCTTTGTCTGATAGCGCAATGTCTTGTTTGAAGTATTCCTGTTCTACAGGTCAAAAGGAAAAAAGGAAATCCATCTGGTCACTGTGGTGGCCTAACAACGCATTATTTATGGATCTCTGCTGGGAAATGGATACCACAGATTTATAATCGTCCATAGAGATTAAAATTTAAATATAAAGATTCATAATAATATTAATCCCTGTTATATTCATAAATAATTGATTTAACAAAATCTATTGACTTTGACAGGGGAAAATACTGTCCTTACTGTCTGAGCATCTCTCAGTAGCTGTTACGTGTATAAGGACAGTCTCACGAATGGAGTTCTCAATTACCATCTGAGACTATGCACAATTTAACATTCCTTTTTTCCTTTGGGCAATTAAGGGTTAATCCCTTCCCTGGTTCAGCAGCAGACTTGCTCAGCTGCCTTCAGTTGAGCACTTCCGGGCTGTATTTAATCCCTTTGCTTCCTGGACACCTTGCTGGTTATTCAATTCATTTTGGGAGCTAACCTGGAGCAGAGAGGATGTGGTGGTTGTTGCTATGCTGTCTGCTATGATTAGTGCAAGTTAAGTGGTTTATTCCACCTCCTTTTGTTATAGCCTACTCTTACCCTTACTCCGTGGTCATTCCCTGGTGCATGTTCTTGTTGTGTATAGGTTTTTGTTAGCCCTATTTGTTTTTTGTGTTGGTGGGTTGTTGGGCTCTATCTGGGTCAATCTCCTGGGTGGCAGGGACTAAAGGGTGCTTTACACGAGACGACCGATCATGCGATGCATTGTCGGGGTCACGGTTTTTATGACCCACATCCGGCATTGTACACGATGTTGTCTCGTGTGACACCTCCTAGTGACGCAGTATCGCTTACAAATCATGAGTCGTGTACTCGTCGCTAGGTTTCATAAAATTGTTTAATTAAAATGGCGCTGGTTGTTCATTGTTTCCGTGGCATCACACGTTGCTCTGTGTGACACTCCGGGAATGATGAACACAGCTTACCTGCGTCCCGCGGCTCCCGCCGGCTATGTGGAAGGAAGGAGGTGGGCAGGATGTTTACGTCCCGCTTATCTCCACCCCTCCGCTTCTATTGGCCGTTTGCCGTGTGATGTCGCTGTGATGCCGAACGTCCCTCCCACTTCAGGAAGTGGACATTCGTCGCCCACAGCGAGGTCGTCCGGAAGGTAAGTGCGTGTGACGGGGGTTAAACGAGTTTGTGCACCACGGGCAGCGATTTGCCCGTGATGCAAAAACGACGGGGGCGGGTACGATCGCTCGTGCTATCGCACGATAGATCGACTCGTGTAAAGCAGGCTTTAGTTGTTAGGGCCTGGACAGGAGACAGGGCTACGTTGGTGGCTCAACCCTAACTACCTCTAAGTCTACCTTCGGGATAAGGGACAGCACAGGGCTCTCAGACTTCGAGTCAGCCTGGTAGTCCCTGTTCCATCTACTATCCCATTACAGTAGCCTTATTTATCCTCCTTGCCCAGTTCCTATGTAGTATACTGGCACTTAGACACAATTATGACTGATAGCACCTGCTATGGAACACACACTCCCTCTTTTGCAGTGCAGTAAGATGACTTCTCTTTGGTGGCCTATTTAAAGGGAAATTTTACTATCAAACTTTGCCTGCTGAATGTTGTTCTAACCTTTGTTGTTTTTCTTATTTTGCTTATGATTCTGACTCCCAAATGACCCTTATCCTGAATTCCACCTTTTTTCTTAAAATTTTCTCTGTATAACCCTGACATTCTGTTGGTACATGTTGATCCACTCCTAGTTCCAAGAGCCATAACATTTTTTATTTTTCCTTCACTACAGCCATGTGAGAGCTTGTTTTTTTGCGAGTCAAGTTATACTTTTGATCAACACCATTCATTCTTCCCTATATTGTACTGGAAAATGGGAATAAAATTCCACGTGCGATGAAGTTGCAAAAAAATGCAGTTGAACAATGTTTTTTGGGGAGTTTTATTTACCGTGTTCATTATTTCAAAAAATCTGACCCGGCATTATGATTCCCTAGGTCAGTATGAGTGTCGAAAAAAATTCAGAAGTTTGTAAAAGAAAATAATTGAGCTTTTCTTGACATTTTCCGAGACCCGTAGGGTTCTCATTTTTCGGGATCTGGGGCTTATTGTGCCTTATTTTTTGCATATTGAGCTGACATTTTTAAATATACAGTTTTTGGATAGATTTGATGTTCGATCGCTTGTTATTGCATTTTAATGGAATATATCGGTGACCAAAAAAATTAAATTCTGGTGTTTTTAATTTTTTTTCTCGCTATGTCATGTATTGATCAGATTAATTGAATTTATATTTTGATAGACTGGATATTTCCGAAGGCGGTGATACCAAATATGTGTATTTATTATTATTATTATTATTATTATTATTATTATTATTATTGTATTTGCAATGGGGCAAAAGGGGAGTGATTTGAAATTTTAGTCCCACCTATGGGACTTTATGGCTACACACTCCAATCGCTTCTCCTTATCAGAGCGATGCTATCTCTTCTGGATGGATGGTCATATAACTGCTGCAGCCAATGATTGACTGCAGCTGTCACATGTTTGACCTGCTGGAACTAGATGTAAGACAAGTGATAGCTACATCCAATCGCTTGACTGGTTGGTCACTTCTGATATCAGTGATTGGCTTCTGCTGTCATTTGTCTGGGTTCTTTTCTTGGTAAGACAGGATAAGAAAGAGATCAAAGAAAGTAAAAGTAAGTTTGCTTTTAATACAATATGCAACCGTGGAGACACAACGGTTTGCATTAGAGCTGCATACACAAAATCCAAGACTATCTCTAATTAAAGGGGTGCTTCACCCATATTTTTTATTTTCTAGATCGATATTATGTTGAGAAACAATGTTTCTCTCAAATACCTTATGTTGGAAATAGTTCCTGTAATAGGCGCTATTGCAGACCTCTGTTCCATGCTCCGTGATCCCCGGGCTCCGTGACCTTGGGAATCCGGTGACGTCACGTCAAGTTCCTATTACACTGCGGCCGGCCGCAGTGTCCATGAATGATGGGCTGTGGGCGGTGTTTCACCGCTCATCAGCTCCCTCTTCCCTCACAGCAGAGTGCTGCAAGCAGGAGACACACTGGGCTGTGACGAGTGGGGAAACACAGTCCACAGCCCAGTGACTCAGGAAGACTGGGGCCGGCCACAGTGATGTGACGTGATCCAAAACTTGACGTGACATCACCGGATTCCCGAGGTCACAAATCCCGGGGGTCACGGAGCAGGAAACAGTGGTCCGCAATAGCGCCCCTCACAGGCGAGAAAACGTTGTTTCTCAACATAATATCGATCTAGAAAATAAAAAATTTGGGTGAACCACCCCTTTAAGACTTTTGGCAAACAATGTAATATTTCCTTTCGTTGGATTGAAGAACAACACATTTGGAAAAATTATGCAGAAAAAAAATGGAAAAATAAATAATTGCACAAATCAATATCACCAGATCTTGGTAATACAGTAAATAAAATCACACTGTATTAGTATTAGCATTGAATGGGTAAATAATATTAGTCATTTCAAGAGATACATGAGAAGCATTCATCCTGAGAGAACATTATGCATGTAGGCTAAATTACCTTATAACAAAGTATGATGCATTACAATAAATCTATTTTTTTCATAGCTCTTTGTTGGCTTAGTCTTCATGCAGTCTATTCTGTCAGATATTTCAACTGTGCCTGGCTGTTGTACATTCTTAAAAGAAGAGCTTCCGCCGCCCGGTACCCAGCAGGCGTACATTCTCAAATGACAATGACAAACAAAAATGTACAAAAGGGCACGGAGAGAATGACAGTACTGCCAGGGTTGTTTAATACATCCCTTCTGCAAATAGGTACATGCTTCCTCTTCATTGCTTCACAAAAGGTCATAAGAAATAGCTGGTAAAAAATTGTGTTAAGAAATATATTTTTCATTGGGGGATGGTACAATTTTTTTTCTATGGAAATTTATTTTCCTGTTAGTTTTTTTTTGTTAGTTATTTTTTATAAGTTGTTTTAGAAGAGTAAGAAGTTGAATATGCAGCAAAACTTTGTTCTATATTCTTTGTTAAAAATCATTTTTTGGCTTAAAAGTTTATTGAGAAATGTGTTTTTATTTTTTATATTTATATTAGACTTGCTGTAGAATCCAGTGCTGCCTGGGATAGTAATTAAGTATCTTTCTTTGTCTCTCTCCAACTCTCCCTCTCCCCTACTCTCCCAATATCACTCTCTCCCACACCCCCTCTCTCCCACTCTCACTCTCTCTCTATTTCTCTCCCACTCCCTCTCTCTCCCACTCTCACTCTCTCTCTATTTCTCTCCCACTCTCACTCTCTCCCAATATCCCTCTCTCCCACTCTCCCAATATCCCTCTCTCCCACTCCCTCTCTCTCCCACTCTCCCTCTCTCCCTCTCTCACTCTCCCAGTATCCCTCTCTCTGTCTCCCTCTCTCCCACTTTCACTCTCTCTCTATCTCTCTCCCACTCTCCCTCTCTCCCTCTCTCACTCTCCCAGTATCCCTCTCTCTGTCTCCCTCTCTCCCACTTTCACTCTCTCTCTATCTCTCTCCCACTCTCCCTCTTTCCCACTCTCCCAGTATCCCTCTCTCTGTCTCCCTCTCTCCCACTTTCACTCTCTCTCACTCTCCTTCTCTCCCACTTTCGCTCTCTCTCTGTCTCTCTCCCACTTTCCATCTCTCCCACTCTTTCTCTGTTTCTCTCACTCTCTCTGTCTCACCCTCTCACCTCTAAAATTATATTATCTGACACATAAGCTTCCTATACTAAAAATGTACTTTGTTGGCTATAGCAACCACTCAGAGCTCCTATTAATGACCTGTAGCAAAATAGAAGCAGAGCTGTAATTAGTTGCTATAGGCCATCTGATAAATATCTAGGCTAATTGTCAAAACAGCCAATATATTACCTCACACATCCAAACAGTAAGTGAGCGTTTTTTTTTTTTTAGCAAATAACTGTAAAGAGCGGGGTTAAAATTTCACCTTAAAACATAGTCTATGACATTAAATGAGGCGCCTATGCAAAATATTCTGATTGTACATGCAACGGTATGGATTCCATTGGCAAGCATACACGCGCACACACACACACACACACACACACACACACACACACACACACACACACAGTACATGCACACACATACAACACAGACACAGACACACAGACACACAGACACACAGACACACAGACACACAGACACACAGACACACAGACACACAGACACACAGACACACAGACACACAGACACAGACTGACACACAGACACACAGACACACAGCTTTATATATTAGATTTATAATACAGATTATGATAAGTATATAGCTTTTTTAAATTAATTTAATAATACAATTAGTATTGCTGAAACTATTCGCAGGAAAAAGGTAAACCCAACTGGCCACCTATCACCATTTTGGTGACTCACGGACCTGGAGAGATCAGTCATGTTGACTGTTTGTTGGTTGAAACTACAAATATAAAATTTTCCAGTGAAATTCATTATTTGTGGCTTTTATTCAACAAAACTAGATGTGGCTCTCAATGTGAATTATTTGATGGTGTTTTTCAATGTCACTTTTACGAAAATTAGAATACAAAAGATCAACTGCCTGTGTACCTGGACTGTTTAGCTTTTGGAGGAGTTTAATATAGAGTGTTTTACTACTTTTGTTAAATTTAAACCCATATAAATTAGTATTTGGTAATTTATGTCACCACATCTTTAATTCTCAACATTTCTGACTTATGGGATATTGGAGATGAGTTTGCATCATACCCGAGAGATGCTAATATATAGTTGGTATCTTGTAACATCAGAGACTAGAGCTAGCTCTGATTACTGCTGTCCAAACATTTAAATACCGCTATCAGTCAATTTAAAAATGAAGTAAACCAATTCTGTAGTGGCCGCGCTCCCCGTAGTAATGATTTTAAAAACTCTTGTCCTCAAATGGAATTTATTACTCAAACATACGGAAATAAAAAAACGGATACATGTTTTTTATTTCCGTATGTTTGAGTAATAAATTCCATTTGAGGACAAGAGTTTTTAAAATCATTACTACGGGGAGCGTGGCCACTACAGAATTGGTTTACTTTATTTTTAACTTTTTCACCTGTGGGAATCCGAGGCAGGACCAAACACAGGATCAATTCAAGGCAAGCAGCAGACCCAGATAAGGAGACTTTGGAAAAGTCATAAATGCCTGAAGCTTTGTGGCAAAAGGTGAGTGCATAAAACTTCAGTAAAAAAAAGGGCACCAGAGAGCCGCTTTGATAACGCGCTGAGATTGGCGCCACATGTTTGTTTTTTATTATATACCCTGCAGGGAATCGCCTTGCTATCAGTCAATGATAGGGGCATTTTCACAGCACAATTGCTGGTGTTAACATCATGCACTGGATTCCTTTGTCCCAGCAACACGAAGTACCATGGGGCAACATGGGGCACCATGAATTGTCATGACCCTCATGACTGTTATCTATTAGAGAAAAGCAAACCTTTTGAGGTTTGGTTCACAGGGCACATTCAAAACTTAGATAAGGTTTGGTTTGTGACCCTGACTTGATCCGAACCTCAATAGAAGTCAGTAATTGGGAAGTTCATGTCTCCACCCACATGTATCCAGCCATAAGCAGAACACTTTCAGGGGAGGTTGGGCATGGTTTTTCCATTTTTTTTGTTTGTTTGTGCACATTACGTCAGATCACACTGATTTTACCCCCAATATGAGCCATTCAAACACTGCACGTGGCTCACACTGGACCTGAACATCACTCGTATCCGAGCACAGCGCTGCTCACTTCCGTGGTTTGCATACATAACTGACTCAAACATCGAACCTGAACTTTGCTTATTTTGGAAGTCGATTTCCAAACGCGAACCTCAAACCTCAGGTTTGCTGATTTCTATTATCTATGCCCTACTCTGAAGCCTAATCTGTAGCTGGGATTCAGAGGTAAATTTCATTTTCTCTAAACACTGGAATACAGTTGTATTGCAATATATTGAAAAAATAATAAAAAATAAGATTCAAATACCGTAAGTAAAATTTAAAAAAATAATAAAATAAACTAAAATATTTCAATCAACAATCCTTTCCTCTTTTAAAAATAAAGAAATATTAAAAAATAGCATATTTGGTATCCTCACATTTGTAAATGTCTGACCTATCAAGCTATAAAATTAAATATCTCAAACGGTAAACACAGTAGTGAGACATTGAAACGCAAGAATTCCAGCTCTTTAGTTGTTGCATATAATAATATATATTATATATATATAATATAATAATAATAATAAAAAACAATTAAAAAATACAGTATATTTGCCCCAAATAAGGGCAATAAAACTTCAGATTGCAATGCAAAAAAGAGACCTAACAGAGGTCTATGAACAGAAAAATAAAACAGTTAAAAGTCTCAGAAAATAGCGACACATTTTTTTTTTTACATTTTTTTCCCCTTTTTTAAATAAAAAATATTTTTGCAAGTTTCACATCACCCTAATCATACTAACATAAATAATTATATACCCAGGTGTTTTTACCACATAATGTAAACAAAATTTAAAAAATAATGATTTAATTACGTTTTTTAATGATTTCACTGTACTTTTTCTTATTGTTTTTTAATACACTATATGTCAAAATGATTGGTGTCACTGAAAACTCCAACTCATCCCGCAACAAAGAAGCTTTAGGCTATGTGCCCACGGGACTCTGTATCTGCAGATTTTTCTGCATCAAAATCCGCAGCTTTCCCCCGGAATCCGCACCTTTTCATAGGTGCGGATTTTGTGTGGATTTGATGCGGATTTGATGCGCATTTTGTTGCGGATTTTGCGATTTTTTTTTTTTTTTAATTCAATTGAATAGGCAAAATCCGCACGAAAATCCGCAACAATAATTGACATGCTGCAGATTTCCGCTGCGGAAAAATCCGCAGTGTGGGCACAGCATTTCCCAAATGCCATAGAAATGGCTGGGGAGTAGCTGTGCTGCAGATTTCTGGAAAATCCGCGGCTTTTCCGCAAGAAATCCGCGGCAAAATCCGCGCATTTTCCGCAGCGTGGGCACATAGCCTTAATATGGCTTTATCAACAGAAAAGTAAAAAACTTTTGGCTCTTGGAATAAGGGAAAAGAAAACTAAGTGTAACTTCTGTTCCTCTGTTTCCACTGTGGAAGTTCTTTATTGCTTGCGATGTGGGACATTCCAGTCTTATTTTTTCTGTGGGACTTTTGGTTCTGTGCTTTATAAGGGAGCTATGGGGTTAATTTTGGTCTAAGTTTTGATGACTCCTTGTTTAGAGCCCAAGATGGGGTAATCAGCTATTTAAGCCCCTGAAGCTCTGACTCCCACTCCAAGTCAATAGCATTGCTGTCCTGGTATTGTATATACAGTAATGCTGTGCTGTGCTCTTTTTACATTTCTTATGATTATTACTAGAGATGAGCGAACCGGTCCCGGTTCGGCTCGAGGTCGGCTCGCCGAACGGGGGTCCCGTTCGAGTTCGGTTCGTCGAACGTTCGACGAACCGAACTCGAACGTATAGGCTATAATGGGAGGCAATCACAAACACATAAAAATGCATTATAAATGTACACAAACAGTTAATAAACATTGCCATAACACTTACCGGTCCTCGCGATCCCTTCTGCACTCTGTCTCCTGCCGCTATTCCATCCGATGATCGCTGAATCCTCCCGGTGACCTGAACTGCCAGCAGTGATGCAGGACCTATCGTGACGTCAAAATAGCCATGTGACCAGTCACGTGGCTATTATCTCATTGGCTACAGACTGGTCACATGACTATGACACGTCATGTAGGACCTGCGAGTGCATCTCTCCGTTACACGGTGCACATATGTGTATCGCCGTGTACCGGTGACATGCTCTAGCACACGGTCGACTCCCCGTTCCGTTAGGGACCGGCTGACACAGCCAGTCATTAACGGAGATCACCGTTGCCATAGCAACGCAGTTAGCGGTGACGTCACCGCTAACCGCGGCTCCGAGAGCACCGTTGCTATGGTAACGCGTCTGTCAGCGTTACCGCTAGCAGCCAGCACTGATCACTCACGGAGTGAAGGCTGCACGCTGCTTCACGATTGTAGTGATGATTGTAGTGAGTATGAGGTTCCCCAGCCCCAAGTGATGAGCTGGTGAATCTCATCCTTCCTCACTACAATCGTCACTACTACTACACTAGAAAGAAAGAAGACAGAAGAGCAGGATCGTGGAGGGCTGACAGGGGGTAATAAAGATGGAGTCTTTAATGTGTCTGTGTATTTATTTCTATTAAAGTATTTTTTCTCTGTGTGGTGTTTTTTTTTAACCCTTTATTGGAGTTTCTTAATGGCCGGGTCAAACGTGCCTGACATTAAGAATCTCTGGCTTAATACTGGCTAGTAAAACAAAGCCAGTATTAACTCATGATTACCCAACAAACCACCCGGCTCCAGGGCTGTTGGAAGAGTTGGATACAGCGCCAGATGATGGCGCTTCTATGAGAGCGCCATTTTCTGGGACGGCTGCGGACTGAAATCCGCAGCAGAGGCGCCCACAAACCTCGAACTAACCTGTGCTGCGGATTCCAATCCCCAGCTGCCTAGTTGTACCCGGCTGGACACAAAAATGGGGCGAAGCCCACGTCATTTGTTTTTTAATTATTTCATGAAATAAGTGAAATAATTAAAAGAAAACGGGCTTCCCTATATTTTTGGTTCCCAGCCGGGTACAAATAGGCAACTGGGGGTTGGAGGCAGCCCGTGGCTGCCTGCTGTACCTGGCTAGCATACAAAAATATGGCGAAGCCCACGTCATTTTTTTGGTGGGCAAAAAAATTCTGCATACAGTCCTGGATGGAGTATGCTGAGCCTTGTAGTTCTGCAGCTGCTGTCTGCTCTTCTCCATACAGACAGACAGCAGCTGCAGAACTACAAGGCTCAGCATACTCCATCCAGGACTGTATGCAGAAGTTTTTTGCCCCCTGAAAAAATTATGTGGGCTTCGCCATATTTTTGTATGCTAGCCAGGTACAGCAGGCAGGTACGGCTGCCCCCAACCCCCAGTTGCCTATTTGTACCCGGCTGGGAACCAAAAATAAAGGGAAGCCCTTTTTTTATTATTTCATGAATTTCATGAAATAATTAGAAAACAAATGACGTAGGCTTCGCCCCATTTTTGTGTCCAGCCAGGTACAACTAGGCAGCTGGGGATTGGAATCCACACCACAGGTTGGCCTGAGCTTTCTGGGCCCCGCTGCTGCGAATTGCAGTCTGCAGCCGCCTCAGAAAATGGCATTTTCATAGAAGCGCCATCTTCTGGCGCTGTATCCAACTCTTCCAGCACCTGCCTGCTATACCTGGCTAGCATACAAAAATATGGCGAAACTCACGTCCTTTTTTTGTAGTTTTTTGGCAAAAAAAATAAAAAATGCTTCCCTGGATTTTCCATTGCCAGTGAAGGTAACACCAAGCAGTGGGGGTTAGCAGCCAGTAGCTGCTTGGATTACCCTTAGCTAGCAATACAAAAAATGCAGCGGGAGCCCATATTTATTTTTTTTAATTATTTATATAAATAACTAATAATAAAATGGGCTTCCCTGTATTTTGATTGCTGGACATCACAGTGCTGTAAAAATAAATCTTTAAAAAAATGACGTAGCGCTCCGCGGTATTTTTGATTCTCAGCGCAGATAAAGCAGACAGCTATGGGTTGCCACCCCCATCTGCCTGCCATTACCTTGGTTGGCAATCAAAATACAGGGAAGCCCATTAATTTTTTCTATTTAAAAAATAGTAAAAAAAAAAAATGACGTTGGGTCCCCCCATTTTTGATAGCCAGCTAGGGTAAAGCAGACGGCTGTAGCCTGAAAACCACAGCTGGCAGCTTTACCGTGGTTGGGGATCCAATGTGGAGGTCCCCTCAGGCTCTTTTTTATAATTATTTTATAAATATTAATAATTACACAAAAAAAGTAGGGTCCCCTCCAAATTGGATCACCAGCCAAGGTAAAGCGGACAGCTGTGGTCTGGTATTCTCAGGGTGGGAAGGTCCATAGTTATTGGGCCTTCACAGCCTAAAAATAGCAGGCCGCAGGCACCCCAGACGTGGCGCATCCACTAGATGCGCCAATCCTGGTGCTTCACCCCAGCTCATCCCGTGCCCTGGTGCAGTGGCAAACGGGGTAATAAATTGGGTTGATACTAGCTGTAAAGTCACCTGAGATCAAGCCCAGCAGTTTGTGATGTCATGGCGTCTATTAGATACCCAACATCATAAACTGTCAGTACTAACAAAAACAAAAAATCGACAAAAGAAATTTATTTGAAAAAACAGTCCCCAAAACATTTCCTCTTTCACCAATTTATTGTAAGAAAAAAAATAAAGGGGTCCCACGACGACTCTGGACCATCTAGAATATGGGGGGGAGACACTCAGGGAACGTATCCCCCATTTTCTAGGAGTGCGGACCCTTCATGTGAGGAGTGTGGGTGCAATGAATCTGCACTCACTCTCCCCGGGTCCACAGCAGCAGAGTCCATGTCGTAATGGTTGCTACCAATGCTGCAATGCCCTGCTCATGAGGTAAGGGCATGCCTAATCAGGAGAACTACTGTAGAGGAAGCTCTGCTCACTGGTATATAGGTGCTCAGAGGTAATAATAGATAAAATTAGTGAGTAACCTCAGCACTCTAAATCTCCCAGACTAAGTCAGTAAGTCACAATGGATAGTAATGCAAAATCACTCTTTATTGGTCCGTATTAAGAACATTTTTTTTTTCATAAGCATATATGTTTTTGTCCAAAACAAGTTACAAATGACGTTTCGGCCTGAGCCTTCGTCAGATTGGACTTATCTGCATGTAATCATGAAAAATGACAATAATCAGTATCACATAAGAGTGAGAGAACACTAACATAAACTCGAACAATGTAGAGGTACAATTGGGATGCAGCAAAAAAATTGCAACACAGCAAGAAATGAAACACATGATACAAATGTCATAATACAGTACAAGGACAATATAGTAATGACAAATATGGGGTCAGAGTAGACTTAGACAGCTCTGGTATGAAAGAGATGTCAATCATAAAGTAACATGTGCAGTAGGTGTAGAGCTACAGTATGCATGGCAGAGCTAATGGGTAGACCGACCATAGAAAAAGAACGGAGAAAAAAGGAGAATAAGTGGAGAAAAAGTGGAGAATAAGTGGAGAAAAAGTGGAGAAAAAGTGGAGAAAAAGTGGAGAAAAAATGGAGAAAAAATGGAGAAAAAGTGGAGAAAAAGTGGAGAAAAAGTGGAGAAAAAGTGGAGAAAAAGTGGAGAAAAAGTGGAGAAAAAGTGGAGCACCCTTTGGTGCCTTTCATGTGGCACTAAGGGGTGCTTAGCTTTGTATTTTGCCAAAAAAATGAAAAAAAAAATGACGTAGGGTTCCCCCTAGTTTTGTAGCCAGCTAGGGTAAAGCAGACGGCTGCAGCCTGCAGACCACAGCTGGCAACCTCACCTTGGCTGGTAATCCAAAACTGAGGGCACCCCACGCTGTTATTTTAAATTAAATAAATAATTTAAAAAAAAAAAACGTAGGGGTCCCCCAAAATTGGATCACCAGCCAAGGTAAAGCAGACAGCTGGGGCCTGATATTCTCAGACTAGGGAGGTCCATGGTTATTGGACTCTCCCAAGCCTAAAAATAGCAGGCCGCAGCCGCCCCAGAAGTGGCGCATCCATTAGATGCACCAATCCTGGTGCTTCGCCCCAGCTCATCCCGCGCCCTGGTGCGGTGGCAAACGGGGTAATATATGGGGTTAATACCAGATGTGTAATGTCACCTGGCATCAAGCCCTGGGGTTGGTGAGGTCAGGCGTCTATCAGATACCCGACATCACCAACCCAGTCAGTAATAAAAAAAAAATAGACGACAAACACATTTTTATTTGAAAAAACACTCCCCAAAACATTCCCTCTTTAACCAATTTATTAGAATGAAAAACAAATCCAGGTCTGCTGTAATCCAAGGGGTTGCCATGACGATCCACACTGTCCCAGTCAATGAAGAGCAGGATGTTCCCCATTGGCTGGGAGAGCAGTGCAGTGACCTGAGCTAACATCAATAGGTCAGCCCAGGTCACTGCAGGGGATGACAAGTGCTGCTGTCAGCGAGGTACATTACCTGCGCTGATCTCCAGCACTGCTGACAGCCCCTGTCACTGAGTTCAGTGACCGGCGCCTTCACAGCCAAATATCGCGAGAGGTCCGTGACGTCATCGCTAGTCAGTCTCGGGTCGGAAGCGAGAGGTGATGTGACAAGCGGCGGCCATGGAGGACAGTGACAGCGCTGAGGTCGGGATGGCGGGACTTCATCACCGCAGGTAAGCCGAGCGGGGGGGGGATGTGTGTGTGTGTGTGTATGTATGTGTACGTGTGTGTGTGTATATGTGTACATGCCGCGGGCAGGAGGGGGCGGAGTGAGCTGAGCGGGAAGTGTGGGCTTCCTGCACGTAACTAAGATAAACATCGGGTTACTAACCAAAGCGCTTTGCTTGGATACCCGATGTTTATCTTGGTTACCAGCTTCTGGCAGGCTGCCAGCGATGGCTCCTGCACTCTGTAGCTGTAAAAAGCCCTGCTTTTTGCTGCTAGAACCGTTCTCTAACATATCTAGAACTATCGAGCTTTTGCAAAAAGCTCGAGTTCTAGTTCGATCTCGAACAGCCCCAAAAATCACTCGAGCTTAGAACTGGAGAACCTCGAACTGCGAACCGCGCTCAACTCTAATTATTACCCTTTTTTTAACGTCAGTTTGAATTTTGGTTATTTGCTAGCTTTACGGTTTTGTCCCTGACATGACCTCTTTGTCTTGACCCTGTTTGGCAACTCCTCCTACCTCTGGTTCACTCCTCCAGCCAGCAGCCCATCCGTGAAAGCAATCCAGTGGACTCCATTATAAGACCAGATCTCTGTATAGGAGTTAAATGGTGAATTTCAAAGTTCCTCTGGAATCTGGCAGAAAGAGTGGCTTGCACTAAACCGGTCAATGGTAGCCTATTTAAATAAAGACTCCCCAATAGCATGCCTCGTTCACTAATTAAGTGCTCCCATGAAGCTCCCCCATCTTAATTCTCATTTCCCCAATGCACTCTAGAAACTGTAAATAGCAGTAAAGTACAGCTATTCACAGGAGTCGGGAAGTGACAACTTTAATTAGAGCTGCTCCAAAATTCTATCCTAATATTTAGTAGGAATAATAATAATAATAATAATTAATAATAATAATAACAAATGCCTCCAATTAGAAATGTAGTATAGTTCTTCTGATTCACTATGTCTCTAACCTCATGTTCAGGGCATTGCAGGACCTTAGGTATCCATGGTTATGAACTGATTATGAACACGCAGAGAGTGACTGTTAAGGCAACTTTACACATGTCGATTTCTCGTGCGATCGCATGTACGATCACACCCGCCCCCATCGTTTGTGCATTACGGGCAATTTGTTGCACATGTTGCACAAAGTCAGTAACCCCCGTCACACGTACTTACCTCCCGAACGACCTTGCTGTGGGCGGCAAACATCCTCTTCCTGAAGGGGGAGGGACGTTTGGCGTCACAGCGACGTCACACAGTTGCTGCCCAATAGAAGCGGAGGGGCGGAGATGAGCGGGACATAAACATCCCGCCCACCTCCTTCCTTCCGCATTGCCGGCGGGATGCAGGTAAGCTGTGTTCATCGTTCCCGGGGTGTCACACGGAGCGATGTGTGCTGCCTCGGGAACAATAAACAACCGGCCCGCAGAATAGATTTTTTAAAAATGAGCGACGTGTCAGCGAGCAATGATAAGGTGAGTATTTTTGCACAATCACAGTCGCTCGTAGCTGTTACACGCTACGATATGTCAAATGATGCCGGATGTGCGTCACTAACAACGTGACCCCGACGACATATCGTTAGATATATCGTAGCGTGTAACGGGCCCTTTAGTTAGTTGGTAGTGGGTATAACAATGGATAACTAAGGTCCTGCAATGCCCTTCACACGAGGTTAGCAACATATGGTAGGGAATTAGAAGAACTATACTACATTTCTAATTGGTTGTATTTGCTAATATTTATTATTATTATTAGACCTACTGTATATTGAGATAGGATCTTGGAGATGGGAATACCCCTTTAAGCCACATTTACACTGAAAAATAATCATGAACAAGCATGAAAAACTTTTTAAATTTTGCATATTTTCAGGTTGCTTAGTCCAAGTTTGTACTAATAATTAGACCGTACTCATAAATCTGCCCCATTGTGCTAAACGTCATCCAATCAGAAACATTTTGGCTAAATTGTGATCTAAAGAATTTTTCAGTTTTTGAGTGAAGGAGCCAATCAAGGTCTGCTCAAGGAGTGCTTGTATGATCTTTACAACTTCACAACAATACAAGAATACTATATATCTTCCCAAGAACATACATGTTGGAAGCTTTATTATGTAATGTGACATATTTTTTTTTCGTAATTGTCACCCTGGGGAAATAGATACCGAATAAATAGTTTTGTCTCTCAAAATTCACAGACAGATCATGAAAAGTCTCACTGTGCAGGCAAGGAAGACAAGCAATTATCTCCAAGGGGAATTTGATGAGCATTTATGTCTCATTGCTTATCTTGTCTTCACATTGTTCCCAAGCCCAGCTATCTGCTCTATTTATGTCTTCTTGTCTTTGTCACTTCTAAAAAAAATAATAGCTAGCATGCTCATTCTCACAATCTAATTTTTGCCCAAATTAATTTGTGCATATGATAGCATTCTGGACATTCATGGTGAAAGAAAAAGAACTTTCCCTCTTCTAAATATCTTCTGTTTTTACATATTTGTTACATTAGAAAATGGGAATCTAACTAAGTAAAGAAGTAATAGTTTTTTTAAGGTTAACCATACTTTCAATTAACATTTCAGGATAAGGTGTCCCATGTGTACATGAAAAATAACCATATTTCTAGCCATTATATGACTTATTTCCTGCATTTTCATCTACATTTTACGCTCTACAGATTCTGTTTTTTAATTTGGAATTTATTCTGAAATGATATATTCCATACAAAGCACACACAGTAAATAATTCCTTAGTTAGTACAAGAACTAAAGTAGCAGCAGTGTGAAGGGGAAAAAATGTATACAACTCTATTGAGTTGCACTCCTCCCTTGATAAAGCATCTTGCGAAACGTACGTTGGGCTGTGTGTGCGGATTTCCACATGGGTGAATTGTGGACTATATGGTCACATTAGGCGATAAATATATGGATGTTTTGTGCCTGATACATTATATTGATTACTTACATTGAAACATTTATTCATTCACTTGTTAATTCATTTTTTGACCTGCACTACATGTATTTTGAATCACCAGTGTCATTTAGTTGTTTCCCCGCTTGGGGTGTACTTATGCACTCCTTGTGACCTCTATTATATTTATTGTTTGTCATGTGTGTTTTTAACACATTCCAATAAAAATTTGATATATTTTATTCATTTTGGGTCATTTGATTAGGTTGCTCTGGCCGCACATATTGTTTTCTACTTTTTCCTGTATTGAGTTGTGTAGATATGATTCCAGCTCAAAAGTAAGGTCAAATACTTGTTAGACAGATAAGTACTATCTACCTGTATCTCTCTCTGCCTGTTTTCTCATTCTGGTCTTCAATCCTCCATCCCATTTCCATAGAGTGTGTTAGGCTGTGTAACCTGACAACTCGCTGTGCTGGTAGTCCAACTTGTCTTGAGTAAGGTGGAGATGAGTTTTTTTCAGAGTGGCAGAAGGTAGGGTGATAGATAGGTCATAGATGACGACCAAAGCAGAATTATCTGATAAGATATAATACAAATTTTCTTCTTCGCATTCACGTGTTATTAATTTATGCAACGTTATTGAAAGTATAGGTTCTTTTTCAATTATCACTGTACTTTGTCAGTTATCACTTTGTATCACATGAACCTGTCTTCAGGATTATACATGTAAACAAAGATATGGCCATAATGGCACTGTTATACTGATTTAACAAATACTGTCAGTGAAGAAGTCTGTGTCCTGGTTGTTGTTTAATTTGCATTAGCAGTTTGTCTTTGCTAAGCTTTTGGTGCATTAGCGTGGGACTCTGGTGTGGGACTATGGATTGTATTCGGTTCTGTCCCGGTCCTTCAACCTGTCTTGGGTGGCTGTATTTTCCTCCTGTATTGAAGATCCTAGCCACAGGTAGCACTTGCACAGATTGATCATTGGGTATGCTTTAGAAAAATAGCAAAAATGATGGTCTCCTATGGACTCTAGCTAAATGCTGGCTTTCACATGAGAGCTGTCATGACAAGCAGAGAGTTCTTCAGCATATGTTATGACAAACCATCGGCATCCTGTGATCACGTCACAGGTTTACCTATGGGTGCATAGAATGATGCACCGCCCCCCCCAGCATGCATTAAATGCTACTGTCAGAGATTGCCAACAGCATTTAACAGGGTAACAGCTACAGTCACAGCTTCCTTCCACCTGCAGCTGTTAAGGCCGCTTTACACGCAACGACATCGCTAACGAGATATCGTTGGGGTCACGGAATTCGTGATGCACATCCGACCTCGTTAGCAACATAGTTGCGTGTGACACGTACGAGCGACTGCTAACGATCAGAAATACTCACCAAATCGCTGATCGCTGACACGTTGTTCATTTTCCAAATATCATTGCTCGTGCTGGACGCAGGTTGTTCGTCGTTCCTGAGGCAGCACACATCGCTACGTGTGACACCCCGGGAACAACGAACAACAGCGTACCTGCGTCCCCCGGCAACAAGGTGGGAGGGACGTGAATGCGGCTGCTCTCTGCCTCTTCGCTTCTATTGGTGGCCCGTTGCTAAGGATGTCGCAACGTGTAAAACGGCCTTTAGAGGCAGATGGTGGCTGAATAATTCAATCATCTTGAGCAGAGAAAGATGTGAGCTCAGTTTACAAACTGTAACTAAATAAGGGACCTGACATAGGATGTAATGCTACATCATATGGTATGAAGGGGTTAAAGAAGTCCAAAATGGAAAGATGAATGTTGAGTATGCTGATATAATTTGTGCAAAATAATTTTTGGATTTCAGAATCTCTGAATCTTTTGATGATATTACACAAGGGTACATGAATTATGGATTATTCAAAATATTTGAGATTTTTAGATGCAAGTGTTTACAGATTGGTGAACCTCTGACTCACTTTGCTTTTGGGAGACTCTGCCTTAGTTGAAAATTGACCCTGCAGCTGTCTTTCATTGATACCGCTGACTTTTCCAGCTTTTTGTTAAAACTGTCTTAACTTTTTGGAGATATGTTGTGACCATCAATTTCTAAATGAGCTATTTTTTTTCAAATGAAATGAAAAAATTCTTCTGTTTGGTTATTAACATAAAATATGCTTTTAAACAGATTTTCTAAACCATTGCATTTTTGTATTCTTTAAATTTTAAACAGCATTTCAACTTTTTTGGAATCGGAGTTGTATTTATTTTTTTTTTTAATTAATAAAAAAAAAATATTGAGTTTTGAATTAAATAAAACAATACAATATTGCCTATTTGTTTAATAGGACTTGCTAGTACTCAATATTTTAAGATAGCATATTGACATTACTACATTGTTTGTTTATAACTAGGGATGATCGAATACCTCAAATATTCGGCTTCGCGAATATTTGCCGAATAGGTCGCCGCTATTCGACTGTTCGCGAATATTCGATGCCCAATGTAAGTCTATGGGAAACCCGAATAACAACTATTCGGAACTATTCGGGCTTCCCATAGACTTACATTGCACATCGAATATTCGCATAGCAGCAACCTATTCGTCGGATATTCGCGAAGCCGAATATTTGAGGTATTCGATCATCCCTATTTAAAACCCTTTAGTGACCAAGCTAATTTTGACCTTAAATCTGATCCTTGTTAGTGATGAAAGAGTACTAAAAAGCTCGGGTGCTCGAGGCTCGGGCCGAGCATCCCAAGATACTCGTGTACTCGGCCCGAGCACCGAGCCCAATGTTATCCTATGGGAGACCCGAGTATTTTTATGAAATGACCCCCGGCAGCATATAGAAACCCTAAAAATGTCACAAAAGTCTCAGAAGAGTGCTCAAATGACATGGCAACAGCATGGGGAAGACCCCTTGAAGCATTTATCACTCAAAAGTCACAGCTGTGAACAATTTTGTCCGCGTTTTACGCCATTTTTACGGACTCACCAGAAAGCCTTCCAAAATGACACCAAAATGAATTTTCATGGTGGAAATGTTAAGGGCACATACCCAATAGTGAGATAGAGCTGGTGTATGTTACTTTTGGAGATTACATGAAAGATTTTACGTGAAAACATTGTGTGGCACTTCGATGTCCCTGAGAAGAGATGTACATGAAGGCCTCTTGAGTCTAATGTGCCCATTTGGAGGAAGTGGGTCTATTGTAGTATAGCCCTTTGGCAGGGCAGCCAAAAATTGGTAGGCTCCACATTGTCCCTGGATAGAGACGTGCATGAGGGCCTGTAACCCTGAAGTGCCCATTGTGAGGAAGTGGGTCTATTGTAGTATAGCCCTTTGGCAGGACAGCCAAAAATTGGGAAGCTCCACATTGTCCCTGGATAGAGACGTGCATGAGGGCCTGTAAACCTGAAGTGCCCATTGTAAGGAAGTGGGTCTATTGTAGTATAGCCCTTAGGCAGGGCAGCCAAAAATTGGGAGGCTCCACATTGTCCCTGGATAGAGACGTGCATGAGGGCCTGTAAACCTGAAGTGTCCATTGTCAGGAAGTGGGTCTATTGTAGTATAGCCCTTAGGCAGGGCAGCCAAAAATTGGGAGGCTCCACATTGTCCCAGGATAGAGACGTGCATGAGGGCCTGTAAACCTGAAGTGTCCATTGTCAGGAAGTGGGCCTATTGTAGTATAGCCCTTAGGCAGGGCAGCCAAAAATTGGGAGGCTCCACATTGTCCCTGGATAGAGATGTGCATGAGGGCCTCAAAACATTGTTCCCATTGCAAAGGAGCGGGTCTCCTGTCGTTGTAATGTCCATTCTGAAAGAATGGGCGAAAAAATTTACCACTGGGGGTATACCTGAAACAAAGGCCTAACTATTGTAACGGTCATCATGGTGGCGCATGAGGAGAAGGAGGAGCAGTCCAGTGATTATCCAAAGTCCAGAAGTGTGTACCCATGGGTGAGTGGAGGTACATGGCAAATTCCCGTTACAAACTTTAAATTCCGCTCTCATTTGCTGGTAGTGTGGTGAAGTCTGGCCCAATCCAACCCTTGTTCATCTTGATCAGAGTCAGCCTGTCAGCATTTTCAGTTGACAGGCGTGTGCGTTTATCTGTAATGATTCCACCTGCGGCACTAAAAACACGCTCTGACAAAACGCTAGCGGCAGGGCAGGCCAGGACTTCCAAGGCGTAGAGAGCCAATTCATGCCACGTGTCCAGCTTGGATACCCAATAATTGTAAGGCACAGAGGAATGTCGGAGTACAGTTGTTCGATCTGCAAGGTACTCCTTGAGCATCTGGGCAAATTTAGGATTTCTTGTGGCACTACCCCGCACCTCAGGGGCTGTGGTACATGAGGGGCTGAGAAAACTGTCCCACATCTTAAAGACTGTTCCCCTACCTCTGGCGGATTGGACTTGTGCCCCTCTCAGCTGTACGCCTTGGTTGTCCACTGATTCCTGACCTATGCCGCTAGCGTTTTGTGAGGGGAATGCTTTGCCTACTTCCGTGACTATGGCCTTCCGGAACTGCTGCATTTTGGCTGACCTCGCCGCCTCGGGAATAAGAGACATAAAGTTCTCCTTGTAGCGTGGGTCTAACAGTGTTACCAACCAGTAATGATTGTCGGCCAAGATGTTCTTAACGCGAGGGTCACGAGACAGGCAGCTTACCATAAAGTCAGCCATGTGCACCAGACTCTTAACAGCCAGTACTTCAGTATCCTGACCAACACGATGACTGAACATGCTGTCCTCCTCCTCCTCCTCCTCCTCATCTACCCTGTGCTTTGCCAATCCACGCTGAACCGAGGATATGACTGGTGTGCATGTCATATCCTCAATTTGGCCGGAGAGTTGCTCCATGTCTTCATCCTCCTCCTCGTCATAGTCCTCCACTGCACGTTGTGATGAGACGAGGCTGGGCTGTGTGTTATCACCCACACCCACTACTGTTTCTTGCTCCAACTCATCGCGCTGCGCCTGCAATGCATCATGTTTGTTTTTAAGCAGAGACCGTTTTAGAAGACAGAGAAGCGGTATGGTGACGCTAATATCATCACCACTCACCATCTTGGTGGAGTCCTCAAAGTTTTGGAGGATGGTACATAGGTCGGACATCCATCTCCACTCCTCAGGTGTTGTGTGGAGTTTGACCCATTTCCCGACGGCTTAGGTGATGCAGGTAATCAACAACTGCCCTCTTCTGCTCACATATCCTGACCAACATGTGCAGAGTTGAATTCCAACGCGTGGGGACATCACACACTAGTCTGTGAGCCGGATGATGCAAACGGCGCTGAAAGCCGGCAAGGCCGCCTGAAGCAGTAGGTGACTTTCGAAAATGTGCAGACAGGCGGCGAACTTTTACCAGCAGATCAGACAGCTCTGGGTATGACTTTAGAAACCGCTGAACCACGAGGTTGAGCACATGGGCCACGCATGGAACATGTGTCTGCTGGCCTCGCCTCAAAGCCGCCACCAGGTTCCGGCCATTGTCACACACGACCTTTTCTGGCTTTAGGTTCAGAGGTGTGAGCCAGTGATCTGCCTGCTGTTTCAGAGCTGTCCACACCTCTTCTGCATTGTGGGGTTTGTCACCTATGCAGATTAGCTTCAGCACAGCCTGTTGCCGCTTCGCCGAGGCAGTGCTACAGTGCTTCCAGCTTGGGACTGGTGTGGAGGGTAAAGTGGATGAGGATGCGCAGGAGGAGGAGGAGGCTGAAGAGCATGACATTCCGGAGCAGTAGAGTGTGGGTGAAACCCTGACTGAGGTAGGGCCTGCAAACCTTGGTGTGGGAAGGACGTGTTCCGTCCCTCGCTCAGACTGGGTCCCAGCTTCCACAATATTAACCCAGTGTGCCGTCAACGAGATGTAGCGGCCTTGCCCACAAGCACTTGTCCACGTGTCTGTGGTTAGGTGGACTTTGGGTGAAACAGCGTTGTTCAGGGCAAGTGTGATGTTTTGTGACACGTGGTTATTCAATGCGGGGACGGCACACCGGGAGAAATAGTGGCGGCTGGGGACCGAGTAACGTGGGACAGCTGCCGCCATCAGGTCGCGGAATGCTTCTGTCTCCACCAGCCTAAAAGGCAACATTTCCAGCGCAAGCAGTCGCGAAATGTTAGCATTTAGAACTGTGGCATATGGGGCGTTGGCAGTGTATTTGCGCCTGCGTTCAAAGGTTTGCTGAATGGATAACTGAACGCTGCGCTGGGACAAGGACGTGCTTGATGATGGTGTTATTTCTGCGTAGGCAACTGCAGGTGCAGGACCGGAGGAGGCTTGTTCGCAGGCAGCATGGACAGGGGATTGGCTCGCATGCACAACAAGCGAAGACGTAGCAGTGACATCAGCAAGCACTGCTCCTCGACTCTTTTGTACTTCCCACAAAGTCGGGTGCTTGGCTGACATGTGCCTGATCATTCTGGTGGTGGTCAGGCTGCTTGCTTTGGTACCCCTGCTGATGCTGGCATGGCAGGTGTTGCAAATGGCCTTTTTAGAATCATCTGGAGCCAACTTAAATAACTGCCAGACTCGGGAAGACCTAACATTTGTACAGGCACCTTGTGTCGTGTTGTTGTTCCGGGGAACGGTTGCCTGACTTCTGCCTTGAGCCACCACCCTGCTTCTTACTGCCTGTTGGGATGCTACGCCTCCCTCCCCCTGTGCACTGCTGTCCTCGCTCTGCATATCCTCCTGCCAGGTTGGGTCAGTTACTGGATCATCCACCACGTCGTCTTCCTCTTCCGCACCCTGCTCCTCCTCCTGACTTCCTGACAATTGTGTTTCATCATCATCCACCCCTTGTTGAGACACGTTGCCAACTTCGTGAGAACGTGGCTGCTCAAATATTTGGGCATCTGTACATACGATCTCCTCATGACACACTTCAACATGAGCTGGCGAGAGGCCAGAATGTGCGAATGGAAACGTGAACAGCTCTTCCGAGTGTCCAAGTGTGGGATCAGTAATGTCCGAGGACGTGTACTCAGCCTTGTGGTAGGAAGGAGGATCAGGTTCTGAAATGTGCGGTGCAGTATCACGGCTACTGACACTTGACCGTGTGGAAGACAGAGTGTTTGTGGTGGTGCCAATCTGACTGGAAGCATTATCCGCTATCCAACTAACAACCTGTTGACACTGGTCTTGGTTCAAGAGCGGTGTACTGCTGCGGTCCCCAAGAATTTGGGACAGGACGTGCGATCGAGTAGATGTGGCCCTTTGTTGTGGCGAAATTAGAGCTTGCCCACGACCTCGGCCTCTGCCTGCACCACCATCACGTCCACTTCCTTGTTCGTTGCCAACGCCCTTGCGCATTTTGCAATGCTGTGCTGACGTGTATTTACTAGACTTGTGCGTTATATCCAAGTTTGTGAAAAACGCACACAAGTGCACCTGTACACTGCCACCGACAGGCACACACGTGCGGTTTTTAAATGCAAGCACGGACGCACTAAGAAAATAACAGGTTTTTAGGAGCGACAATTACTGAGAAGTCTGACACTATCAGACACTGCTGACTGACGTGTATTATACACTAGACTTGTGCGTTATATAATAGTTTGTGCAAAACGTGCACCTGTACACTGCCACCGACAGGCACACACGTGCGGTTTTTAAATGCAAGCACGGACGCACTAAGAACCTAACAGGTTTTTAGGAGCGACAATTGCTGAGAAGTCTGACACTATCAGGACTGTTTTAGACTGTGTACACCAGCCCCAGATATGATGAAGGCTGGTATACGGTCACCACTAGGAATGGCTATATACCCTGCCTGCCTGCCTGCCTGCTTGTATACTGCTACAATAGTCCTGACAAGGACTCTTCTGGTCATTAGCCTGTATTCCGACCTGGCTATACCCTGCCTGTATACAGCAACAATAGTCCTGAGAAGTACTCTGCTACTGTACTCCGACCTGGCTATACCCTGCCTGCCTGTATACAACTATAATAGTCCTGAGAAGGACTTCTGGTCACACTGTTTGCAGCCCTGCTATGGAAATAACTATAAAGGGCTGCAAACCTTTCCCTGAAGCAGCAACACTCTCCCTGCACTGACTGTCTGGATGGCTGTGTGCAGAGCACAGCGCGCCCGCTGGTATAAAGGCTCGGTGACGCTGTGCAGGCCGGCCAATCACTGCAATTCCACAACTAACAGGGCTGTGGCATTGCAGTGGTCTGCCAGCCAATCCCTGCATGAGGGCTGGTTCTCAAAAGAGCGCCAACATGCAGGGATGAAACCACGAGTACAGCACGAGTATCGCGAGATTACTCGGTCCCCGCCGAGTAGCCCGAGTACAGTGATACTCGTGCGAGTACCGAGTAGTAACAAGCATACTCGCTGATCACTAATCCTTGTCCCTTTATGTGGTAATCAATCTGTATTGCTTCCATGAATCACAGTGATTCAGATATTAATTTTTCATGAAACATTTACTTATGATAGTGGTAAAGCTAGGTCATTTTTGTATTTATTTGTGAAAATTTCAGATTTTTTTTTTAAAAAATTTCAATTTTTATAGCCTTAAACCAGTTAGTCAAAATAAATAATAGATAACATTTCTCCTACGTCCTCTTTATATCTGCATCATTTTACAAACCTCATTTTATTTTGATAGGTTGTTGGAAGGTTTAAAATTTAAGCTGCAACTTTTCATTTTCTCAAGAAATTACAAAACCCTTTTTCTTTAGGGATCTATTCATATTTAAATGGACTTTGAGGGTCCTATATATAGGAAACTCCCCAAAAGTGATAACATTTTAAAAACTGAACCCCTCAAATACTTCAAAACTGCTGTCAGCAAATTTTTTTAACCCTTCAGTTGCTACACAGGAAATAATAGAAAGTGTAATGAAAAAATAAATTACAATTTACTTCTAAAATATTGCTTTAGCTCCAGTTTATTTACTTTTACAAGAGGTAGCATAACAAAGTGAACTGTAGAATGTATTACCCAGTTTCTTCTGAGCGCACTGATACCTTACATGCAATCAGAAACCTCTGTTTGGACACAACGGCAAAGCTCAGAATGGAAAGAGCAATATTTGAATTTGGAACATAAATTTGGTGAAATAGTTTGGGGCACCATGTCACATTTTTGGGGTCTCTAAGGTAACTAAAAACTAAAACCCCCCACAAGTAATCACATTTTGGAAACTAGACCCCTCATGGATTTTATCCAAGATTTTATCCATAGTGATCATTGTTAAGCAGAGGTGCTTTACAAAATTTAATAATGTCAGGTCATCATATTGAGAGTTTTCATTTTTTCACAAAAATGTTGCTTTAGCCCCTAATTTCTCACTTTTTGCAAGAGGTAACACCAAAAAGTGGTCCCCAAAATTCATTGGCCACTTTCTTATGATATGATCCCCATACGTAGTCAAAAATGATTTTTTTGGATAAACAGGAGGGCTCAGAAAGGAAGGAGCAATATTTGAATTTTGGAAAGCAAATTTGGTCATTAGAGATAAGTAAACCCAACCTTTAAAGTTTGGTGTTCATACTGAATTCAGAATTTTAAAAAGAAAATCAGTGTTCAAGTTTGGAGTTCGGGTGCTTTACGTATACAAACCACTCAAGCGAGGACCGTTGTGCTCGGATATGTTTGGTGCTCAGCGGAGTGAGATCTGCTTGCGGTCCTTAAATGCCTTCCACTATGGGGAAATTCAGCATTATCGGATGTAGTGTGTTCGAAAAAATATGAAAAAACCTTGCCCTCCCTCTCTTGGAAGTGCCTTGTTTATGGCTGGTTGCAAAAAGCCAAACTGCCCAATCAGTGACTTCCAATGAGGTTTTGGTCAAGTTCGGGTCCAAAACAGAACTTTAAAGTCCCGCAAAACCTGAACTTCCATGGGTCGGTTAATCTCTAATTTAAATAGAAAACAGGGTGCACGTATGACCAATAAATACTAATGAATTCAATTACATTGGGTGCTTCAACTATGAGGAAACATAGCCAATAAATAAAGAGCGAAAGACCTCAGTAGAAACATGTGCACACCAATATATGTACAAAGGTATAAATTTTATTATGTCCAATAATAAAATTTATACCTTTATACATATATTGGTGTGTACATGTTTCTATTGAGGTCTTGCTAATCTCTAATTGTCATATTTGCAGAGCCTGTGTGGTTCAAGACCAACAGAAAAACCCATAAATGTTTTTTTTTCTGTAAATCATACCCTCCAATTTATTTAGGGAGGTATTGAGTAGTTGTATGTTGATGCATTACAAGTTTGAGGAATTAGAATTTTCTTTATTTTCACTCACTATTATGAATCTTTTTTGTACATTCTGAGGGACAAACGTCAAATTTTACTGCACAAGTTTTTCAGTGTTGAGAAATACATCCAATATGGTACCAATGTGAGTACTGGCCACACGGCTGTGCCTATAATAGATCATGCACCATTTAATCTTCAGGGTAAAATTGATGGCATTCCAGTTCTTTCACCACTAATCTCAACAGCCCCTCTGGATCTCATATTTTTTTTACCCATCAGGTCCTCATCGCATCTTCTGATATCCAAAACTCATACTTAGAGATGAGCTAGTCTGGCAAAATACAAATTTAACAGTTTGAGATTTTTTTTTCCTCTGGAAATTTGATTTGCGAAGAAGTTATTCTCTGTCAATTTACTATCGACAATTATGGTCTATAGTAGTAAACTCAAGATGTAAAATCTTAAAGAAAATCTCATCCTCACCTCACCTCTCAACTCTGTCCCGAACAACAGCTGTCTGGTCTTCGCTGCATTTTCAGATCACTACCACTTGTGCTGAAATCTCTGAGCTTTCCATGCTCGACTGGGACTTCCGGCTTTGATAGGGGCCAGTAAGGGTCAGCACACATATGTGCAAGGCCACGGTGTATGCTGTGATGTCTTGACGCCATAAAGTTTTGTGCAAAACCATCGTGGGCCCTTATTAAAGCCAGAAGTTCCGGCCCAACAAGAGAGCTCTGGGGTTTTCAGTGCAAGTGGATGTGAGGTATAGATGTAGGGAGGACCAGTTGGGTGAAACAGATTAGCGGGAGAGGTGAGGATAAGGATTTATTTTTCAATATTTTGATGGCCTATCATTGTCCAGGTAAATGGCGGTCTGCAGATAAAATTTACTGAAACCACACAGAAGCAAATTACAAACAAATCAGCCTTTTGGTAAATGCTGTTTGTTTTTTTTAAATTAATTTGCTGACCCCTGCTCATGCTGAAATTCCCTACATCTGCACATGTGCGTACAAGGTCATGGTGCATATCATGACAGATGATGTCATGAACTAGCATGGACTTGTGAAGAACCCTCTTGGACCTTATCAAATCCAGAAGTTGCAGCTCAGAACAAAAAGGTGGTAATCAAAAATGACAAGGACCATATGAGTAATTTTGAGGATCAGAGGAGCCGAGATGGGAATGGTAAGGGGACTATAGTGAATATTTTTTATTTTTTTGCATATTGCATTATAACACATAATACATAATATAAGTAATTAAATATGGGGACAAGAACTTCTCTGCAAAACTAATTTCCCAGGATAATTTGCACAAACAAGCAAACTTGAACTTTGCCTAATCTGTTAAGATCGTCATAAGAGTAGGTAGAATCATGGCTCACGCTGTTGTGGAAATGTCCTTGCTATAATATAAATGCATAAAAGATGAGCAGGTCCAAGATCAGATGCTGGCACTCCTGAGGATGCCAGGCCGCTTCGCGTTGCTGCGCGATGCTCAGAACACTAGTATCTCCACAAGAATAAATGGCTGCTGGTGAGAAAGTTGCACCACAGTTCAGATTATGCAGTGTTAAAAAGAAGTACATTGGGCATGGAAGTTCTATAAATTCCATCCGTAGTGCTTGTACTGTACAAGGCAGCATTTTGAACACAGTGAATATTCACTACATTCAAAATACTGCTAACACTGATAGGGGGTATGGGTCCTCAAGGCTCTGCTTGCCTTGGATGTGTGCTGTGAGCTCCCGGCAGAGAGTGAGCTGCAATCAGCAGTGACATCACTCAGGATAGCAGCGGGCACAACAAATAGGTTCCAACAGTTCTCCTTCTGCTAAGACCGCAGCTAACATGAGTGACGTCACTGCTGATTACGGCTCATTCATTCTCTACCTGCAGTTACAGCTTGGGGACATGTTCCATGATCGTGCTCTGTAACTCAGATGTAGCAGATCAACACCAAGGAGAAAATATGCAAGCCAGAATTAAATGAAGATAAAAATAAAAATAACCTTTATTAATAATAAAATACAATAAAAATGGAACAACCCAAGGGATAGAGGGTATTAATTGGGGAGATCCGGCAACAAACCTACTGCAAATTGATGCAACCCTATGTCACACAAGTGTGTGAATATCCATATCAACTTCACAAAAGTTACATAGCTATATGATATCCCAATACCAATTCCAAGGCTATGTATATAGGTAAGTAAATCAATACTCACAAGTGAGAAAATTAATATAAAAGTGACACTGGGGCTTTATTTACCACAAACAAACAGTAAAATGTCATAAAAAGGTTAAATATCAATATGCAGTGTCCAAAAGAGGGTAAGAAGCGGTGTCCCCATTCACCCGACGCACGTTTCGCAACCTCAGTGCTTCATCCAAGAGTCCAGATCATTTTATGAGACACACTGGATTATAAGACGCACCCCAAATTTAGAGAAAAAAGGTAAAAAAAAATATGGGGTCCGTTTTATAATCTGATGGTGTCTTACCGGGAAGGGGGGGTGGCAGTGCTGGGGGAGCAGGGGTCACAGAAGGCACAGGCGATGCTTCAGGTGGTGCAGAGGGGGGCCCAGATGCTCACTGCAGGCTGCCTCACTATGCTGGGGCAGCGGGCGCTGCTCTTTGCTGGGGCAGTGGGTGCTGCTCTGTGCTGGTGCTCCCTGTGGGTCATGAGGCAGGGGCCATTCTGAAGATGTCAGTAGTGTGGGCTTCAAAGAAATGGTAGCCGGAGTCGGCATGTGTGCACATTGAGTTATTGGCTCAATGACAAGCCAAGATCTCATCTGCGCACACGCTACCTCCAGGCGCCTTTTTCCTTAAGTCCGCTGGTGGGAAGTCAATGGACCAGAGCTGGCACGTGCACAGATAAGAGCTTGAGCCGAGAGCTCCATCTGCACATGTACCGACTCTGGGTGCCATTATTTGAAGCCGTCACTGCCGACATCTTCAGAATGGCCTGTGTCTTACTGCTCGCCACACAGAGCCTCACTGCCCACTGCACAGAGCCACACAGGGCAGCGCTGCTGCTGCACAGTCGCACAGAAAAGCGCCGCACAGAGCAGTGCCGCCCACCACACAGAGAAGTACCCACAGTCCCGACACAAAGCAGTGCCTGCAGCACAGCGCAGAACATTGCCCCTGCCTCTTGTGACCCCTCTTCACCACCCCCGGTAAGATACATTCGGATTTTAAGATGCACCTCTCATTTTCCTCCCAACTTTTTGGGAGGAAAAGTGCGTCTTATAATCTGAAAAATATGGTACATTTTTAAATTTTCAATGTTACTAATTCAATGTAACAAATTTAGGAAAATAAAATTCAAATAAATATGCTGAACAAACAAGTACAACAGTTAAAATAAAAGTGTACAAATTACACATTGATACATGACCCCTCGGAGTCATAGTCTAGCCTTACAGTAACAATCCATCTTACTGTTTTCCTCTTTGCTATTCAACTTTTGTATCTGTGGTCTCTGCTAGGTCTTGGCATGTAAGGGAAGTGTTGACATGTTCTCCCGTTTTACCCTCAGGTATATCTTTATACTGTCTTGTTTGTTGTGGTCTTCTTCTTTCTTTTTATCCTCTTTGTGTCAAGGATTAAAACCAGTTCAGAATAACCGACCACTCTTCAAACAAGAAAAATGAGATGTTGATCTTTGGCGACAAAGCAAATTTCATTCTTTAAAAGACACAGACTATTATCATGATACTGTGATTTGGCCTTTCTAAATTATTCCTAAACCTTTAGTTTTCTTTGCTCCACTAAGCTAATATTTACATAGATGAAAGGGAAGGGAATGATGAGCCCAGTTGATAATATATTACAACAGATTTGGCGGTTTTATACAATGTTCAGCTCTTCGGGTCTTTATGTTGTCATTTACATTGGACAAATATCAAAAGTTTTCTTGAGTTTAACAGGATTCTACTTTTATGCTTTACTTTAAGAATTATATATTCATTGCATTAAGAATTCCTATCATACCGATACAGAACTTGGGCCACGCACCAGCGTCAAATACTATTTTTCTTACTGAATTTCTCCTACAAGCTCTGTTTTCCAACTTTATCAGTTGATAAAACTTTGTGCAATTTAATGTTACCATGAGGCAAGTTTGTGCTTAACCCCTTCATGACTCTGGATGTATTGGTACCTCCTATTTTTTTGGGGACCTTCCAGTACGTCCTGGTGATCATGCAGGCATAAGAGCTCTGCCTTTGCGATCACTGCCGGTAGCTCGGGCTACATGACACCTGAGACCGGGTCATACAGCCAGCGATGGTATGCACACCGTCCCTGACTGTTTAACCCCCAAAATGCATCAATTTATATTTTTTGCAGCATTTTGGTGGCTGGTGCAGGGAATATGCTCCCTTTCCTGTCTGATCGCTGCTTCAGAGACATCCTGAGGTAATGATGACGACATCTGAGTCATACAGCTACAGAAAGCCTCTGGGATCATGGCAGGAGGATGATCTCAGAGGCTTGTGTTAATACAGCACTGAGAGATGTCAGTGCTGCACTGACAGATATCATGTATTGGAATGTTGGCGCATTGCAATACAATATATCAGCAATCAAAGCAATAAAAAGTAATGTCCAATATAAGGTCTAAATAAAAAAGTAAAAAAAAAAAATATATATATAAAAAATAATTACACCAACATACCACATCCGTAACAACCCAATCTATAAAACTTTTACACTAGTTAACCCCTTCAGTGAACTGTTTAAAAAAAATAATAGAAAACATACCAAAAACTCTTTTCATCATTATTATTATTATTATTATTATTTAATACTATAGCGCCATTTATTCCATGGTGCTTTACAAGTGACTTTCATCATGCAGATAACAAAAAGTGGAATAAAACGTGATAAAGAAGCACATGCAAATTAAAAATAAAAATATCATTAAAAAGTCATCTTGTCTCACAACATACAGCTCCGTCAACTAAAAAATAAAAAACTATAGCTGTCAGAACGCAGCAATGCAAATTTTATTTTTTATAAAATTGTTTTATGGTTTAAAAGCTTCATAACATATTAAAAAATTGTATTTCTTTAACCAATCTGACCCAAACAATAAAACTGTGTTAACACTTTTATGACACAGTGATAAAAATACAAAAAAACAAACAAAAAAAAATCCTGAAATCCTGTTTCCCTTGATTCTGCCTCACAAAAAGTGGATTAGAAAGCAATCAAAAAAATGTGAACAAAAATTGTACAAATATAAACTCCAACTCATCCCACAAAAAACAAACCCTCATATGACTGTTGGCAGAAAAATAAAACAAAACTATAGCCTTCAATGAAAAATGAAAATGCCAGTTAACATCCTGTGTGTTGCATGAACCACAATTCCCTGCTGTGCAAACACACTATGGGGAAATGGGAGGCAATTCATGCCACTGTCCTGCTGTCTGTCTGAATGGATTTTAAATATCAAGACTTGAAGATGGGTCTCCAAGTTGTGTTTTGTCTGTATTGCCAGGGTTCTGGGAGCAAGAGGCCTATGCCTGTCACTCATGCATGTCTTTATTTAAAAAAATAAAATAAATGCCAGCGTGCAAACACATTAGGGGGAAATGGGGGGGGGGGAATTGATGCTACTGTACACTTTCTGTCTGAAAGGTTTTTAATCTCAAGACTCCAAGATGGATCTCCAAATGGTCTTTTGTCTGTATTGCCAGGGTTCTGGGAGCAAGAGACCTATGCCTGTCATTAATTCATCTCTTGATTGTTAAAATGAAAATTCCATGCAACATCCTGGATGTAAGTCAACACAATCATGCAGTGCTTAAATTAATATGCACTGGAGAACACAGTCACACAGCTGCAGAGTTGTGGACCACCGTCCAGGCCCAGTTTAATCAATGGCTGTCTCCACTAAACTTGGAGTCAGGGAAAGATGTGTGCGATAACAATGCAAACCTGGTGGTAGCATTACGCCTGGGTGACATTACATGTGCTCCTGGATAAACCTGGTTGTACAGAAATTTCTAAAGCACTATTCTGACCTGGATGGGCTGCTTCAGAAGGCATGGTCACTGTGTGCTCACTTTTTAAAATTAAAATGCCAGCCCACATCCTTTGTGATGCCTGGACCATAATTCCCTGCTGTGCAAACACCATGGAGAAATAGGGGGGCAATGGATGCCACTATCCTGCTGTCTGCCTGAATGGTTTTTAAATGTCAAGACTCTAAGATGGGTCTCGAAGTTGTGTCTTCTCTGTATTGGCAGGGGTATGGGAGAACCAGCCCTACACTTGTCTCTCATTCACCTCTATATTTGTTATGTCAATAGACTAGGAAGCTAATGGCTTTGCCAAAATAGTGTTGCTGCATTGTAAAACATATTTTTACTGCTTTGGAAGCTTTTCGACCCTCCTAAAGGTGTTTTCTCTGTCTTACATTTGGCCTTCTATTAAATCCAATGGAGTTTATAAAGGTTCGAAAAGGTTCAGAGTTTGGTTCGGCAAATGGTACGGTGAACATAGCATTTGTTTGATTAGGCTCGGCAAACCAAACTTTGAGAAAGGTTCGCTCATTTCTAATTATCAGTAGGGTAATAGGTAAAAATGAACAATACTACTTGTTGTGTAATTTCTCCTGTGTTCACCAATACCCCATATCTATTCAAAAACTACTTTTGAATTTTGAGGCTCAGTGCAAAGCTCAGAAGGGAATAGTGCCATGTTGGAGTTCAGATTTTGCTTGGAATGGATTGCAAATGCCCCTGAGGTGCTAGAACAGCAGAAATCCTCCACAAGTGACGCCATTTTAGAAAGTGCATCCTTAAAATACATTATATAGCAGTGGAGTGATCATATTGACACCACAAGTGTTTCACTATTTTTTATATTATTAGGTTGTGAAGAACAAAACATTACATAAATTTGTTGTTTTAGTCCCAAATTTCCAATTTTCACAAGGGGAATAGGCAAAAAGGTCACATAATGTGTTACACAATTTGTCCTGAATGTGGCAGTACGGCAGGTATCGAAGTGGCGTCATTTGTTTTTTGGAGCACAGATTTTCCTAGAATAGTTTGCGGACTCAATTTGCAGAGCCCCTAAGTGCCAGAACAGCAGAATCCCTCTCAAGTGACCCCAGTTTGGATATTTTACCCCTCTGAGAGTTCATCTACAGGTGTAATGATTTAGTCTCTGGAAAAAACCCGTGGAATCAAACACACTAAGCCATTATCATGCCCCATACATTCTAATGCCCCTACATTGTGCCCAGCTCGTACTTCTGGAGTCACACAAACCATAAATTAAGCATGCTTACAGAATACTTTGGATCATTTCACATTTATTCTGTGCTCTATGCTGAGCACTTACATTTGGTCTTCCATCTACATCTCCAAAATACGTGATTCAGATGAAACCGGGCCCAGATGAATCCATTCACTAATGAGGCAGTAGAGTTACACTAGTGGCCAAAATTGAAGAAACACCCTCAAGATTTATGAATTTGTAGCATTTTCCCAATACAAATCCAAATTTCATGAATATTTTTTATTTCACAGTAAAGTTTTTAAGTAGAAATAACACAAAGTCATATGAAAACACAATATTAGCAGGAAATTTGTTCATTTGTCAACAAATTGGACACTATTGTCACTCAGATGACTGTGGGAGAAAAGTCATTTATTTGTCCTATTTTCATATCTAACACTAAAATGTTAATACTTAGTTGGACAGTAATTACCTTCAGCCTACCAACTGCATCTTTGGACATGCAACCCCATACCCTAACACTCAGAGGATGCTTCATGGTGGGTACTGTACTCTGACAAGCAATCCTCTCCAGGTTGTCGTCAAACGTAGCAGACACCAAAGATGGATATGCGTGTCTCATAGCTCCATTAAACATATCTCCATTGTTCAATGGTCCATTTAAAATATTCTTTTGGCCCACTGCAGATGTTTCTGATGCTGTGAGACATTAAAAAATGGCTTTTTACTTGGTATTGTGGCTCTTTACTAATCGTTGTCAAACCTGTCAGTGTAGACAAGCTTCTTGTTGATGTCAACAGCAGTTCATTTCCTGTTATTTAGGGTGATTCTAACAATTTTTCTATCAGTCTGGGGAGATGTAGCCTTCTTCCTTCCTCTACTTGGTTTATTCTATATTAAACCAGTCTCTTGAAACTGCTTAAATTGTCTCTCAAGGGATGAAGAGACGAACTCTAGCACCACCTATTGGAAGTAGCAATCCTCAAAGTCCAAAGTGACCCTTTAACGAGCCTTTTCAAATGACTAAGGATTTACGCCACATCAGATCCCCAATTTGTTTTGGGGTGATTGCCCCTCGTCAGTGCAAAGTATGAGATCTGTTCTGGCAGTAGGAGAAGCTTTAGTGGGATCTAAGGGGAAAACTTTTCTCCTTGCGGAGACCTGACAAACCAGTCCGGCTGCCAGAAACCGCTTACACACTTTGAGAACGCTGGCCGGTGAGATCCCATTTCCAATTCGTGCTGCAACTTCCCAGTAACTGTACCCTTCTTCTCTTAAAGTAACAGCTTTGGCTCCCTTCTTAGGTGACCACTCCTGTCTAGTACTGCTGGCCATTTCAAAAATCTCAAATTTAAATGAAAAGTGGTGTACATCACTTAATATGTCGTTATGTCACACTGTTAAATCGCAAATTAAATTAATTAATTAATTATTAAATTAAATTGAAGCTTAATTTTTATTAGCTAGTTACCATACAATGAGGCAGTCATTAATGCTGCACATGAAAAAAGTTAATCAAATGCATCTCAATTTTATATCATAAAATTCAGAGACAGTATAACAGAATAAAAACATCCCAACTAGCTCTCTATAAACAAACCTACAATACATATCGCAGAAGAGGGCATGTGTTCAAGTAGTATGTCAGTGAAATTGTTCATTAAATATTGGTGATGCTGAAAAACTGCAGGTGTTGCCTCAATTTTTTCCACTAGTACTTTGGACTTAATTTGGCCTCTGTCCAGCGGTGTCCGTCTTTTCAAATGTGCACAAACCTGTTGTTGACTGTCCTTTTGTGTACACAAAAAACACTGAAATTCCAAGCGATTCCCTCTGCCTCATTACAGTAAATTTTGTATGAATCACAGTTTCCAGAGATTTACATGTAGTCCCCAGTGTAAGCGCTGAGTGTAGAGCGCAGGATAAATCTGAGCAATGCCATACTGCGATCTTTGGGAGGCAGAATGAACAAATCTGCAGCAGTTGAAAAATTGGCTTACTATATTTTACACCGTTGACCTTGGTATAAGTGATAGGGCGGCTTTACTCCTCAGGTCAGTGAGATTACAGCGACACCAGATTTATAGAGGGTTTTATTAGGTTTGGCTATTTATCACACTAAATAACACATCTTCCAAAATAAAGTTTTTTTGCATCACCGTATTTTGAAGGCTATAGTTTTTTTTTAATTTTCTTCCAACAGTCATGTTTTGATTTTTTGCAAGTTGAGTTGGAGTTTTTAATGGTAACATTTTGGGCCATATAATATTTTTTTTTATCGCTTTCTTTTCTTCTTTTTGTGAGGCAGACTCAAGAAGAAACAGCAATTCAGGAAATTTGTTGTTTTTTATGTCTTTCAACATTTTGTAAAAGTGATAACACTTTTATTCTTTGGGTCAGCAAAATTACAGCATTACTACATTTATATATTTTTTTATGTTTTGCCACTTTTACACCATAAAAACAATTTTTTAGAAAAAAAAATACTGTTTGCTTTGCTGTATTCTGAGAGCTATAACTTTTTATTTTATTTTTTTTGCTGATGAAGCTAAATGGTGGCTTGTTTTTTGCGAGACAAGGTGATGTTTTCAGTGATATCATTTTTATTTGCATGTGAATTTTTTATTGAGTTTTATTCCACTTATGTCACCTGTATGATGGAAAGACAGTTTTTGTTCAGTTTTTATTTTATTTTTTTGCGATGTTCAATAAAGGGGTTATCTAGTGTTATAGTTTTACAGACCGGGTTTTTGGCGATACCATATATGTGTACTTTTTTTTTTTTTACATAACTATACATGTTTGTTGGCATAATTTTTTTCCTTTTTTGTTTCTTTTTCTGATTTTTTTCATATTTTTGCAATATTTATAAACTTTTTTAAAAACTTTTTTTAATTAGCCCTTATAGGAGACTTTACTTTTATTACCCTGATCAGTGATACAATGCAATGCTGATGCAATGCAATGCATTAGCATTGCAATACATTATGTCTGTCAGTGCTGCACTGACACAAGCCTCTGAGATCGTGCTTCTGGCATGATTTCAGAAGCTTTCCATATCTCAGTGACCTGAAAGTTGTCATTATAACCTCAGGTCACTATAGTAATGATTGGGATCTCACAATGATGTTGCAGAGCACCAATCAGAGAGGAGAGGGAGCGCACTCCCTCTTAGAGACCCTAAATGCTGCTATCAATTTTAATTTGCACATTTAGGGAGTAAAACAGCCAATGACAGGGTGAGAACTGTGCCTCTCTGTGAAAACTGAGACTTGATTGTCATGTATGCCGAGCTCCTGCCAGTGATAGTGTCACTGCGTTGAGAAACACGTGATGGTGTCTCCACAGTGTTGGATGTTGATCTCCCCGAGGTCAAAAATCCTTACCTATGTAGTGATCGGGCAGGCACAACTCCTGCACTCACGCGATCATCATGACGTATCCATACATCATAGGTTGGGAACTCCTTCCCAACCATGATATATAAGTACATCATAGTTTTTGAAGAGGTTCATTTTTTTTATATAGTTTTCAGTATATTATGTTAAAATGAATGGTGTCACTCAAAATCACAATTTGTCCTGCAAAAAGTCCTCATACAACTAAGTCGATGGATAAATAAATAAATTATGACTCTTGGAAAAATGAATGTGCAAAAACAAAACATTCCTTGATCCATAATGGATTAATGACCAATTGCAGCAAAAATAAAAAAATAAAAAAATAAATAATGCAGGACAATTAGGTTAAAAATTAAATATTTCCTTTTAACAATCCATGTACAAGGGCCCCCCATTGAAGAAAAAATATTGAAAAAGCAAGCAGTAAAGAACCAGTGTGATTTAGATGTTTGGGACATTTTGGTAACTTTCTTCCTCTTCAAAAATTCATGCATCATTTTTATTAATTAACTTAAACCAGCAGTGAGGAAAGCACAATCATATTACAAACTCTTTGTAAAAAAATCTCAAAGTACTAAGGACAGGCGCCCCCTCATTAACTGTTGCATGTCTGGATATTTTGTAAACATCTAATTAGCAAACATCCTCCACACACAGAAGAGCAGTGATTCTACTAATTAGAGAATACAACATCTCCCTGTGGGACAGTTCTCACCATATCATTTTTAATTTGCCATGAAGCATAACATGTCATTGGGATTACTAATTTATATTGTTGTTGCCTCATGTCTGTTATAGTCCTAACAACTGGCTGCCGGTTGTTTGTTTTCAGGGACAGGTGAGGTTGGTCTTGTACTCCCTGGGAAAAAGACCTATAGTCAGTTCAGACTATACACAATGCACTTATTGTATGAATTGTCTTTGTATGTATAATATATAAATAGAGGGCTATATACATAAAAATTGGGTTATTTAAAGTAGCCATGAAAATTGAGCTTTAGAAATAATATTTAGTTTTCATTTTTCCATTATTGAAAACACAAAGATGTAGGGTATACTGACATCTGTGAGCAAAGTCAACTTATGTGTTTCCAAAAACGTTGATTTTTGTATTTAAATATAAGCTTTCATGGGGTTAAAAGACTGAAGAGGAACAGTAGAAGTCACAATAAGGTCCTGATGCCAAAACGTGGCTGAACACCATGAACATCTAATCCATTGATTGACCCCCTTCTACACATGAAGAATTGTGCTTGTTTTCTCAATAGGGAAATAGAAGTATGCCACCACCAGACACCTTGGTTGTTGACTTGTGTCCTGTGAAAACAAAAGGATCGAGCATGGTAAAATGCAACATGCCTAACCCTTCTTAGCCCCGATACTTTGTGAGAGGGTAGATGTAGTGTCCGGTCCTGGTCCCAGCGCAGCACCCCAACACGCTCCCGCTCCGAGACCTCAGTGGGGTCACTGCTGTCCTCACCTGCCTGGCACTTCCTTGCTCCCCTCTTCTGCCCTGGAGTCTGCTGCGATCTCTCCCTGCTTTCTGCCTGCATGCAGGCCTTCAGTGAGTGCCTGTAGGGTGTATGCGTGACCATTCCCCATTTCTTATAGGGTCGGCATCCCATTGCCCGGAAGTGATCCCTGAGGTCACCTATTACCTTACGATATTTAAGACTGCCTCCCCTTACAGGACGCTCGTGAGCTACGTTGCCTCCTAGTGCATTGCAACTTCTCAGGTTCCATTACGCTACTGTGTCTAGTACTGCTTGCCTTGTCCTAGTTCCAGTTCCATGTTTCTAATCTGTGTCTTGTCCTAGAGCCTGCTTACTACCATCACCTCCGTGCTGTCACGTCTGAGCCACCATCTCCATGCTGCTATATCTGAGCCACCATCTCTGTGCTTCCACATCCGAGCACACAAGCACCAGATGCCAAGAGACTTTACCAATCCGTATGTGCCGCCCTCCATTGGTTCCTGGCAGTCATGCATTTAGGCCCCCTGTTGCTGCGCAAGACAGTCCCTGTATAGGAGTTTGCTACTGGTTAGCTCCTTCAGGGGAGTCCGGTGTACGGGGTGCACTGGGTACACTCCCGGATGCTTACCGCCATTGGGCGACTGTAACAGTTGACATGGGATAAAAAATATGCCAAACAGTAGGTAAGTTAAGTGGACATTTTCTCCTCCTTATGGGGTCCCACAAGCCCTTTTGTCGCCAATGAAATCAACTGTATTATTAATAACACATGCTAGGTGGGAAGCTACTACATATTTTTGCATTGCTGACTACTGGCTTCAAGTTTTTAAATTAGACTTCTGGCATTTTTTACTGGCAATTGTAACTATCCACAAAGTAGTAATATTCTACTATGTTGGTATCATATGGAAATACACTTATTTTTTTTAAAGCTTAATATGAACTAAAAATAGCAAAAAATGTACGAAGTTATAAAACCCTCACCCATCCGGCACCCTCTGCTCCATGTCTCCACCTAATTTTTTTTTTACTTCACTGCCCTGTAATGTGACCGCAGCAATGGTGATATAAGTAGCGTCAATATGTCAATGCTATGACCAAGGATTGGCTGCTGTGGTCATGTTTCAAAACAACGTGTCATTACTATACAGGCAGAAGGAAAGTTCAGTAAATCCCTTTTATTTTAACCCTATTTTTAATTAATTATAATATTTAGCTGCTGAAAAATCACTTTTAACTGTTCTATTTATTACATTTTTATATGATATACAATGTAGGCTTTTTGAGTTACATTTTTTAAATTAAATATCAAAACAACGCAATATATTTCACTATTAAAAAATAGTATTTTTTTTGATTGGCTAAGTGCATACAAAAATAATATATAAACAGTATGTTTTAGGTCTGGAGATATGGTTTGAGCCAGACTTACTGGTGGTTGCTGTGCATTATTGCTGTGAGTGGTTATAGTGTTAACCTTTGTTGTCCTTTCCTTCCTGCCTTACTTCTCTTGCTTTTCTCCTTAGTTTCTTAATATTTGTTGATGTGAGTTGGCAGAGTGTCTGAGTTTCTACTTTTCTAAATTTGTGTTTCCATCACACTCCTGTCCCTTCCTTCCTTGAGAGAAAGGTTGGGAATAGATTAGCTTTGGTCAGTAGTATAGCCAGGCACGAGACTCAGGCATCTTCACCATAAGGGGTAACCTGCTGAAAAATCACCTTTAACTGTTCAATTTATTACATTTTTGTAAGATATACAATGTAGGCTCTTTCAGCCATAGTTTTGAAAACTAAATAACAAAACAGCCTACTATATTTCACTATTAAAAAATAATATTTTTTTGTTTGGCTAAATTCATACAAAAATAATATATAAACAGTATGTTTTAGGTCTGGAGACGTGGTTTTGAGCCAGACCTACTGGTGGTTGCTGTGCATTATTGCTGTGAGTGGTTATAGTGTTAACCCTTGTTGCCTTTTTCTTCCTGCTTTAATTCTCTTGCTTTTCTAGTTAGTTTCTTACTATTTGTTGATGTGAGTTGGCAGAGTGTTTGAGTTTCTGTTTTTCCTTGTCTAAATTTGTGTCTCCATCACACTCCTGCCCCTTCCTTCCTTGAGAGAAAGGGTGGGATTAGCTTTGGTCAGTAGTATATATATAGTATATATAGCCAGGCACGAGACTCAAGCATCTTCACCATTAGGGGTAACCTGCTGAAAAATCATATATATATCTATCTTTCCAGCCGGTCTCCCATGCTGGTACTTGCCTGACTTCAAACTGTACTGGCAGCACCTCCCAATGTGAATAGTTGCGTATCTGTTCATGATGCACTATAGAAAAAAATAGAAAAAAACCAGTCGCACACTGCAATAACACAATAATACACTACCTAATAAAGAAATTGGAGGTATTTAGAATATTGAAGTGAAGCTGGGCTAATATTATAATGCATTCTAATATTCTAAATACTTCCATCAGGCATCTGTTAGGCTCCATTTTTTTTTCTGCAGTAGAACAATGGTATCAAACATCCAGACAATGTCATTAAGAATTATTTTCAACATAAAGAAGTACAAGTCCTTGAATAGATGATATGGCCTCGACACAGCCTTGTTCCCAACATCATGAAGTCAACCTGAGATCAGATTAAGAGACAGAAGGGTTTGTGCAAGTCTACAACCACAGAAGATCTGCGGTTAGTTCTCTAAGATGTTTGGAACAATCTCTCTGCTAAATTCCTTCCAAAACTGTATAGAAGTGTACTTAGAAGATTGATTACCTTAATGCTGTTTTGAAGGCAAAGGGTCAAATATTCATGTGATATAGATATCTCTTTTGTTCATTCACTTTATATTTTCCTTTTTTGCTAAAAATAAACTCAACACTTCTATTTTTTTAATTATTCTTACTTTGCCGAATTTTTTTCCACACTTGGCTAAAACGTTCGGATAGTACTTCATACAGTTCATACAGTATATATATATATATATATATATATATATATATATATATATATATATATATATATATATATATATATATATATATATACATTTTATTTTGTTTTATTTTTTAGTACTCTTAAAAGTTTGTTTGCAGACTCTCAAACAAATCTGATTAACACAACATCGTTAGATTGTCTACGGTAATAGGGATAGTGGCGGTTAACCTCTTCCTCATTCAAGTTTCCTACAAATGTCACAGTGATTAATGGTTTCCCTGCTATATTGTAAAGCCATGTGAGAAAGGGACAAGTTAAAAGTGTAGGTAGCAAGAGGTCACACTTTTGAAAATGACATATTTTATCCTCAGGTATCTTATACCTCCCAAAAATTATCATTGAAATTCCAAGGTTCAAAAGGCTTTGTGCTTGGGTTAGCTAAATTTACAGCCCAAGTGTTAGATGACATGCTGATTTTTTTTTCTAAGGTTCACTCAAAAGTCTTCAGTTGTCTGTCATCGTCCCAAAGTAAGACGCAGAAAATCCAAAGCTGTTTGGAATGTGTTGATGAAGAGGACACTCTAGATGTTACAATATACTTGTCTACAAAGTGAGTGTGAAGAACTAAGTTGAGAAGTTGCAGAAATATTAATTCTACTTGAAGGAGCTTAAGAACTTTATTGCCATTCACTTGAAGAAAAGCTTGGTGCTGAAAGTGTCCTCTTCAACCTTTCATTCTATAGCCCAAGTCCAGGGTAATATAACTAGTCTTCTCCTGCAAAACTTTCTATACAAGTAAAATTTCAGTAACTGATGTTATCCTTAATCTTATGGAGATTTGATCATCAATGAAGCTTTGTTGGAGGTGTTAATTATTTTAAGCAGTCATAGCAGAGTAATTCGGAAATTTGATTTTTCTCTATTAATATTTAATTTGATATAGATTGTTTTATTCTATAATTTGAAAAAGATACAAAGCTATTTGAGTAGATTCTTTCAGAAATATATTTCCAAGCAAAGTGTGTATGTGTCCAAAAATAACTGAATAAAACAAAACATTGTCTTGGGGCGGGCAAGGAAATCAAGGTTGAAAATCTTGGGAGTTAGGAAGACATTAGTATTACTACTGTAGTAAACTGGTAAACTGATATTAGAGATTAGTATGTTACGTGTAGAAATTCATTAGACATCAAATTTATTTGATATAAATTAAAAGTGCCCTGATTGCCATTAGAAGAAGTTTAGTTTGCTCTGGGGTCTCTCTGGACTTGCGTAATGCCCTGGTGTCACATCTCCTCCACAGTCCGCTCTTGCAACTTCTGTTTCGGTCACCAGGCGCCGTCATATTCCCACCATGGGCAGTGCTGGTGATAGGGGAGGAGTCAGTACCAGGCTCCGCCCATCAACTATGCTGGGATTCACTAGGACCTGCAGTATCTCTGGCTGATTGTGGTGGTGTGTGCCTTCCAGCTGAAGTTATCACCTTTCAACTATGGCCAATGGTAAGGCACCAGACCCTTCTTATTCCTCCTCCATTCTGCTGGTCGCTGCCAGATATAGTCTGTGTATATTCACTGCAGCATTTCTAGTTCCTTGCCCTTGTACTTTTGTTATCCATCTTATCACCTCTGCCTGCTTTCTGACCATTCTCCTGCCTGCCGTTTTTGTACCTTGCTGCCATCTCTGGTTTAACCTTAGCCTGATTTACTGACCACCCTTTGGTCTGCTGATTTTTGCCTTTTGTGTACCTCCTGGTTTTGATCCTGCCTGGCGACCACTCTTCTCTGGATTGCAGCCTTTCCATAGTCAGCGATCTCCTGGACCTTGTTGTAATTTCAGATTCCTGTACAGGGGTTAAAGGGTTTCGGGGTTCTTGGGATCCTGCTGAGTGGATGGCTTGCCTCTAGTCTGTCTGTGACAATCACCCTGAGTCTGTGGTCCCAGACAGACATTACACCTGGTAATGTGAGGGTACTATAATGCTTTATTACTTACTTTTTAATCCCCTAAAAAAGTCCTTCAAAAGGATGGCAGGCTCAGCAATATTTTTCTGGTTTCCACCAATCAATCGAATTTTGGTGAATCTCATTTTTTGTGAAATTTGACCAGTTGCACATTTTGCATTGGAACCCAGAAGCTTCAAATCACACTTTTGGGGAAGGGGAAACTTTTTTCCTTGCGGAGACTGAAAAACCAATCTGGCTGCCAGTGAGGAGTCTAAGGGTGGCTTTACATGCTGCGACATCTCTAGCCGATGCTAGCGATGGCGAGCGTAATAGCACCTGCCCCTATCGTTATGCCGATATGGGAAGATCGCTGCCGTAGCGAACATTATCGCTAAGGCAGCGTCACACGTACTTACCTGCTCGGCGACGTCGCTGTGACCGGCAAACCGCCTCCTTTCTAAGAGGGCGGTTCGCTCGGTGTCACAGCGACGTCACTAAGCGGCCGCCCAATCAAAGCGGAGGGGCGGAGATGAGCGGGACGAACATCCCGCCCACCTTCTTCCTTCCTCATTGCTGACGTGTGGCAGGTAGGGAGAGGTTCCTCGTTCCTGCGGCGTCACACGTAGCGATGTGTGCTGCCGCAGGGATGAGGATCACTTTGCCCAAGCGACAACAGCGATAATTGGGAGAGGACCCCCATGTCAATGAGGAGCGATTTTGGACATTTTTGCAATGATCCAAAATCGCTCCTAAGAGTCACACACAACGAGATCGCTACAGCGGCCGGATGTGCGTCACAAAATCCGTGACCCCAACGAGATCGCTGTAGTGATCTCGTAGCGTGTAAAGCCCGCTTTACTCATAAAGCTGCAATGCTATTCTGGGAAATATTCAAATTGTCTACACCGTGTCTGCAAATTAAGGTTTTGATCTGGCATAAATCCTAAGTCATATGAAAAGGCTCATTAAGGGGCCACTTTTGACTTTTAGGATTGCTAATTCCAAAAGGTGGCACTGGAATTTGCTCCTTCCTCCCTGAAGAGACAAAATGAATATTTCCCAGAGGAGCATTGCAGCTATAAGATTTCTCACTGGCAGTTAGAATTGGTTTTTCAGGTCTTCACAAGGAGAAAAGATTTCCCCTTAGACCCAGCTATAGCTTTTCATGCAGCCAGATCAGATGTCATACTTTGCACTGATGAGGGACAACCATCCTGAACCACCGTGTCTTCAAATTTAAGTTCTGATCTGGCATAAATCCTAAAGCCCGCTACACACGCTTCAATATATCTCACAATCCGTCGTTGGGGTCAAGTTGTAAGTGACGCACATCCGGCATCGTTTGTGAGGTATCTGCGTGTGACAGCTACTTGCGATCAGGATTGAACGCAAAACCGTTGATCGCAAACACATCGTATCATTCTCTAGAATTGAGCGTTTTGTTGCACGAACCTAGTCAATTGTAACGTGTGACATCCCTCATACGATTTCGGTGTCTGATGCTACGTGCGCAGGTGTGCGCTCTGCACCGCAGCTTAAAAAAGGTCCGCTTCAGAGCGCAGCTGAAAAGCTGCGTTCTGAAGCGCCTCACAATGTCTGTCATTCACTAATCTCTGTCAGTCCGTCACTATCTCTGTCCCTCACTCTCTGTCCATGTCAGTCTATCCCCCTCTCTCATATACTCACCGATACCCGATCCCCGGCGCTGCACGGCGTTCACACTGCTCCGGCGGCTTTTACTGTTTTGAAAAAGCCGGCCGCCCATTAAACAATTTCGTATTCCCTGCTTACCCCGCCCACCAGCGCCTATGATTGGTTACAGTGAGACACGCCCCCACTCTGAGTGACAGGTGTCACACTGCACCCAATCACAGCAGCCGGTGGGCGTGTCTATACTGTGTAGTGAAATAAATAATTAAATAATTAAAAAAAATGGCGTGCGGTTCCCCCCAATTTTAAAACCAGCCAGATAAAGCCATACGGCTGAAGGCTGGTATTCTCGGGATGGGGAGCTCCACGTTATGGGGAGCCCCCCAGCCTAACAATATCAGCCAACAGCCGCCCAGAATTGCCGCATACATTAGATGCGACAGTTCTGGGACTGTACCCGGCTCTTCCCGATTTGCCCTGGTGCGTTGGCAAATCGGGGTAATAAGGAGTTATTGGCAGCCCATAGCTGCCAATAAGTCCTAGATTAATCATGTCAGGCGTCTATGAGACACCCTCCATGATTAATCTGTAAATTACAGTAAATAAACACACACACCCGAAAAAATCCTTTATTAGAAATAAAAAACACAAACATATACCCTGGTTCACCACTTTAATCAGCCCCAAAAAGCCCTCCATGTCCGGCGTAATCCAGGATGCTCCAGCGTCGCTTCCAGCGCTGCTGCATGGAGGTGACCGGAGCTGCAGAAGACACCGCCGCTCCGGTCACCTCCACGCAGGTAATGAAGACAGCCACGCGATCAGCTGCTGTCACTGAGGTTACCCGCTGTCACTGGATCCAGCGGTGGCCGCGGGTAACCTCAGTGACAGCTCAGCTGATCGCGCTACTCACCTCAGTTGCTGCGTGGAGGTGAGAGGAGCGGCGGTGAGTAGCGCGATCAGCTGAGCTGTCACTGAGGTTACCCGCGGCCACCGCTGGATCCAGTGACAGCGGGTAACCTCAGTGACAGCTCAGGTGATTGCGCGGCTGTCTTCATTACCTGCGTGGAGGTGACCGGAGCGGCTGTGTCAGCTGCAGCTCCGGTCACGTCCATGCAGCAGCGCTGGAAGCGACGCTGGAGCATCCTGGATTACGCCGGACATGGAGGGCTTTTTGGGGCTGATTAAAGTGGTGAACCAGGGTATATGTTTGTGTTTTGTATTTCTAATAAAGGATTTTTTCGGGTGTGTGTGTTTATTTACTGTAATTTACAGATTAATCATGGAGGGTGTCTCATAGACGCCTGGCATTATTAATCTAGGACTTATTGGCAGCTATGGGCTGCCAATAACTCCTTATTACCCCGATTTGCCAACGCACCAGGGTAAATCGGGAAGAGCCGGGTACAGTCCCAGAACTGTCGCATATAATGTATGCGGCAATTCTGGGCGGCTGTTGGCTGATATTGTTAGGCTGGGGGGCTCCCCATAACGTGGAGCTCCCCATCCTGAGAATACCAGCCTTCAGCCGTATGGCTTTATCTGGCTGGTTTAAAAATTGGGGGGAACCGCACGCCGTTTTTTTTAATTATTTAATTATTTATTTCACTACACAGTATAGACACGCCCACCGGCTGCTGTGATTGGGTGCAGTGTGACACCTGTCACTCAGAGTGGGGGCGTGTCTCACTGTAACCAATCATAGGCGCCGGTGGGCGGGGAAAGCAGGGAATACGAAATTGTTTAACCCCTTCAGCCCCGGGGCACTTTCCGTTTTTGCGTTTTTGTTTTTTGCTCCCCTTCTTCCGAGAGCCGTACCTTTTTTATTTTTCCGTCAATCTTGCCATATGAGGGCTTGTTTTTTGCGGGACGAGTTGTACTTTTAAATGAAACCATAAGTTTTACCATATGGTGTACTGGAAAGCAGCAAAAAAATTCCAAGTGTGGAAAAATTGCAAAAAAAGTGTGATGGCACAATAGTTTTTGGGATGTTTTATTCACGGTGTTCACTATATGGTAAAACTGATGTGTGGGTATGATACCTGAGGTCGGTGCGAGTTTGTAGACACCAAACATGTATAGGTTTACTTGTATCTAAGGGGTTAAAAAAAATTCACAAGTTTGTCCAATAAAAGTGGCGCACGTTTTGCGCCATTTTCCAAAACACGTAGCTTTTTTATTTTTTGGGATCTATGGCTCAGTGACGGCTTATTTTTTGCGTCTCGAGCTGACGTTTCTAATGGTAGCATTTTTGCGCAGATGCTACGTCTTGATCGCCTGTTATTGCATTTTGCGTAAAACTTGCGGCGACCAAAAAAAGTAATTTTTGCGTTTGGTAAACGGCCTAGTGGCAAAAAAATTCCAATCAGATTAATTGATTTTATATTTTGATAGATCGGGCATTTCTGAACGCGGCGATACCAAATATGTGTATATTTATTTATTTTTTAACCCTTTAATTTTCAATGGGGGTAAAGGGGGGTGATTTGAACTTTTAGGTTTTTAGGTTTTTTTTAAATTTTTTAAAACTTTTTTTTTACTTTTTTTTATTTTATTTTACTAGTCCCCCTAGGGGGCTATAGCGATCAGCAATCCGATTGCTGATCGCTATCTGCTGATGACAGCTATACCGCTGTAAACAGCAGAAATAGTCACTTTCTTTCTTCCTCTGCTCCGTGCCGAGGAAGAATGAAAGTGAAACTTCTTAGCACCAGGCGTCATCACATGACCCTGTGCTACGATGGCAACCACCGAACGTCACGTGATCACTCACGTGACGTCCGGAGGGGGCGGCGGTAAGAAAAAAAGATGGCCGCGCGCATATAGATCTCGCTGCCAGACTTTGGCAGCGAGATCTAAGGGGTTAATGTTCCGGGTGGAATGCGATTCCACTCGGAACATGTAGGCACACATGTCAGCTGTTGAAAACAGCTGATATGTGTGCCGATCCACGCCGCCTGCCCGCGGCAGGGGGCAGGGATTACCGGGACACGATCCATGACGGAAAGATCCGTCCATGGTCGTGAAGGGGTTAATGGGCGGCCGGCTTTTTCAAAACAGTAAAAGCCGCCGGAGCAGTGTGAACGCCGTGCAGCGCCGGGGATCGGGGATTGGTGAGTATATGAGAGAGGGCTGCTAACTTCAGTAACTTAGGAGATTAGCGGTCACCGGTGAGCCCTTCACAGGTGACCGCTAATCAGGACGCGGCACAGACAGAGCCGCAGCATGACCGTGAAGTCGGGTGAAGTTCACCCGAGTTCATTCTGACAGTGCGGCTCTGTCTGTGTCTGCTGTCATCTGCCATTCAGCTCTGCTACATGGCTGTCTGTGTCTGCTGTCAGCGGCCATGTAGCAGAGCTGAATGGCAGATGACATAGTAAAAACGCATCCCTACACATTACACACGCTTGGCAAGTCAATAAATTAAAAAAAAAAAAAAGGTGCCCAATGCATACGTCACAGAACACATGATCTAAAGGATCGCACACAAAATTGACCAATTTAACATAGACTACTAACGCACGTGTGACAGCAAATGAACGACCAACGTGCAATTTCATAAGATCCCGTATGCAACCTGGGCGTGTCACATCGCAAATGCGATTGTACAACTAATTGCAACGTGTAAAGTGGGCTTAAGTCATATGAAAAGGCTCGTTAAAGGGCCACTTTTGACTTTTAGGATTGCTATGTCCAATAGGTGGCACTAGAGTTCGTCTCCTTCCTCCCTGGAGAGACAATTTGAACCTTTGAGGAAGAGCATCTAGAGGAAAGCCACATGTGCATTGCCATCTTCTAATTCCTGCTCCATGAATCCTGAATAAAGTCAATGCTCATTTCTATAGTACCGGATACTACTTCTTTAATTAAAAATTTCAGTACGCACCATCCATTGTTATGTTTGGTTGATATTTTATTCCTTTAATAAGAAAGCATACTCTAAAATATGACTGTTCAGACAGATCTATGCGGTTCACAAAAAATTGTTAAAATAAGGTTATGGGCAAAATTTGTGCAAATCAACATTAAGTTATTAATTTTGGATTTAGATATTTTCCATAGTTCTCTACTATTTGTATTTGTTACATTTCAGTAATGATTCCTCCACCGAGCACAACAGGGCAGATTAAAAAAAAAATCTTGAAAGGATCATGTATGGACTGGCTGAAACATATGCGATATTAGGAAAACCCACTTATGGTTGTGTATACAATATCATTGCGCTAGTCACATCTGCTAGCACAGGTTTTCATTGACAACACTCTTGGTCACAGGATATAGCCACGAGGCAAAGGCATACTTAAACTGCTCATCAGTCAAGAAGCAGAAAATAAAGCGTAGATATCAAATCGGCTCCATAGCAAGGCATGTACCAAGTTGTCTTGTAAAGTAAAAACTGAAAATAATTCATTTTTTCTTGTAATATGATTCAGACACCTATGGCAGAAAGAAAATATTATATTAGTAATGTGAATAAAATAGCTTCCCGAATATAAAAAAAGAAAAAGTTTAAAGGCAAATACAAATATCTTGGTGGTTTGTGTATGAAGAGCGTCTTATGGTATTTATAATATACAATATTTTGGGAGGTGTTAATTTACTTATCTTGTCCTTAATATATTATTGGTACTGCTATGAAAACTGCACATATTTCCCTAAAGTTGCACATTGTTAAATCAAGTTTATACATCTAACATGATATAATTTACCTCCATTATAAAGCTAAAGGTAGCTAACACAAAATCACACTGTTGATGATAGTTGACACAGCTATTACTCTCCTCTCTCCTCCCCTCTCAGCATAGTGATCTCTGCACCTGTATCTGAGCATGCCCACAACATTTTTCTTTAAACATCAATTAATGATTTTGTACCTGAGTTTTCTTATTTTTTTACATTTTATCATTCTTCTATTTACAAGGCTGTGAGCAACCAATAAGGCAAGACTGCTTCCTTTACAATCATGTAAGATTGACAAATTGTTTAAAATATACTCCATACATAAAAATGTCTAAAGGAGTTTTATTATACACGAAATACAATGTTTTATTCCAAGAACAGGTGGTGGGATTGGCAATAAAAAAAGGTGTCTGATGTTTGGTCGAAAATGCTCCATGGGCAGATCTGCTTCTTCTGAGGTCAGCTTGGAAGCAGTTGATGCCACAACCGCTTTTGTATCAAGTAGATCAACAGTAAATGATTGGGCTAATGGGGAATCGTATGTGCAGTCATCTTGAATTTGAGAATTTTTTACCACGTTCCCAGAGGACTAATCTATTGCATTTCTGGTTCTCTTGTTGGATAATAAACCTTGAACATCCAAACACTAATCGACAAGCAACTATGACTTTCCATTAGTAAATGAAGTGGCATCACATGCTCATGTGGTAAAAACAAATTGGCCAGCAATATGAGAGAGGCTCAGGTAGTCCTCCTTCTTATCCTCATAACTAGAGATGAGCGAGTACTGAAATATTCATATTTGCGAAACTCGTAACGACCAGTACTTTGTAATACTCGCGTATTAGTTCCGAATTGTGAGTACAATGTAAGTCAATGGAAAATGCTAGTAATTTTCTGCTGGACCCAACAAAGAGGTCTGGGCTCCTTGTTGGCTCCACCAGAAAATTACTTGCATTTCCCATTGACTTACACAAGAGAATTGCACAAGAATTGAAATGGTGTGCTCATTTTTAACTTATCCAGTTATTGACACGTTTGTGAAAAATGACAGTAACTCACTAAAGGATGTGCTCAAAGTGCTGCTCATTGTGTTGAATTGTCAACGAGATTCTCTTCTCCCACTCTTGACACACCGAGAGCAATACTGCAGAAGAAAAGCTACCACAGGCCTCCTGTATCTGTTGTTTCAGGTGCCCCACATCCTGGATCTGTGGTATTGCTCTCGGTGTGTCAAGAGTGGGCTTTTTGAAATTTCTCTGAGCACTGCACAGTTTGACCTTGAGGGGATTTTTCTAAGATGTTCACTAATAGAATTGGAGTGTGAACTGTCTTGAATATTTTCCACTTGTGAACAATAATTCTCACTGTAGAATGATGGATTCCAAACTGTTAGGAAATGGCCTTATAACGCTTCCCAGATTGATGAGTAAATATCAAAGCTTAATATTTTTGTAAGTTGGAGTGGGATTTTTTTAGATTTGGCTATCTTAGGAGGATATCTGTATGTGCAGGTAACTATTACTGTGCAGACCTATTAGGCAACTTAATTAAAACCAAATATATTCCCATCTCACTTGTTTATTTTCACCAGGTAAACCAATATAACTGCACAAAATTTAGAAATAAACATTTCTGACATGCAAAAACAAAACCCCCAAAAATTAGTGACCAATATAGCCACCTTTCTTTATGATGACACTCAACAGCCTACCATCCATAGATCCTGTCAGTTGCTTGATCTGTTTACGATCAACATTGCGTACAGCAGCCACCACAGCCTCCCAGACACTGTTCCGAGAGGTGTACTGTTTTCCCTCCCTGTAGATCTTACATTTTATGAGGAACCACAGGTTCTCTATGGGGTTCAGGTCAGGTGAACAAGGGGCCATGTCATTATTTTTAAATCTTTTAGACCTTTACTGGCCAGCCATGCTGTGGAGTAGTTGGATGCATGTGATGGAGCATTGTCCTGCATGAAAATCATGTTTTTCTTGAACGATAACGACTTCTTCCTGTACCACTGCTTGAAGAAGTGGTCTTCCAGAAACTGGCAGTAGGTCTGGGAGTTGAGCTTCACTCCATCCTCAACCTGAAAAGGTCCCAAAAGTTCATCTTTGATGATACCAGCCCATACCAGTACCCCACCTCCACCTTGCTGGCGTCTGAGTTGGAGTGGAGCTCTCTGCCCTTTACTGATCCAGCCTCTGGCCCATCCATCTGGCCGATTAAGAGTCACTCTCATTTCATCAGTACATAAAACCTTTGAAAAATCGGTCTTAAGATATTTCTTGGCCCAGTCTTGACGTTTTATCTTATGTTTTTTGTTCAAAAGTGGTCATTTTTCAGCCTTCCTTACCTTGGCCATGTCCCTGAGTATGGCACACCTTGTGCTTTTTGATACTCCAGTAACGTTGAAGCTCTGAAATATGGTCAAACTGGTGGCAAATGGCATCTTCGCAGATTCACGCTTGATTTTCCTCAATTCATGGGCAGTTATTTTGCACCTTTTTTGCTGAACACGCTTCTTACGATTCTATTGGCTATTTGCCATGAAACGCTTGATTGTTTGGTGATCACGTTTCAAATGTTTGGCAATTTCAAGACTGTTGCATACCTCTTTAAGACATCTCACAATTTTGGACTTTTCAGAGCCTGTCAAATCTCTCTTCTGACCCATTTTGCCAAATGAAAGGAAGTTGCCTAATAATTAAGAACACCTTATATAGGGTGTTGATGTCATTACACCACACCCCTCCTCATTATACCTGATTTACTTAATTGGTAGTTGGCTTTCAAACTTATACAACTTGGAGTAGGACAACATGCATAAAGATTATCATGTGATCAAAATACTCATTTGCCTAATAATTCTGCACACAGTGTAGAGATAAGTATGGATGAGCTGATCTTTTGAAATTTTAATTCTCCAGCTTGCACAAATTTTATAAAAAAAATAAATTCTCGATACTTCAAAGCCTTTAAGTGTCTAGAAAATATGTTTATAATACTTGTTGGTCTCCCGGGACTGAATCAGAACCGTTTTTTGTGCACAGTTTAACCCCTTCACCCTTGAGCGATTTTTTTCCGTTTTTCGGGGGGTTTTTTGCTCCCCTTCTTCCGAGAGCCGTACCTTTTTAAATTTTCTGTCAATCTTGCCATATGACAGCTTGCTTTTTGCAAAACGAGTTGTACTTTTAAAAGAAACCATAAGTTTTACCATAAAGTGTACTGGAAAATGCCCAAAAAATTCAAGTGTGGAAAAATTGCAAAAACAGTGCAGTTGCATCATGGTTTTTGGGATATTTTATTCACTGTGTTCACTATATGGTAAAACTGATGCTTGGTGTGATACCCCATATTGGCCTGAGTCTGTAGACACCAAACATGTATAGATTTAGTTTTATCTAAGGGGTAAAAAAAATTCAGATGTTTGATCCAAAAAAAGTGGTGCACTTTTTGCGCCATTTTCAGTGACCCTTATTGTTCTCATTTTTGAAGATATGGAGCTCAGTGACAGCTTATTATTTGCGACTTAAGCTGACATTTTTAATGGTACTATTTTTGTGCAGATGCTATGTTTTGATCACTTATTATTGCATTTTGCGCAAAATTTGCAATGACCAAAAAACTTAATTTTGGCATTTGAAATTTTTTTGCTGCTACGCCATTTACGGATCAGATTAATTAATTTTATATTTTGATAGATCGGGTGTTTGGTAACGCAGAAATACTAAATGTGTGTATTTTTTTATCCCTTTAATTTTGAATGGGGCAAATGGGTGGGTGATTTGAACTTTATTTTTACTTTTTTTTTTTTAAAACCTTTTATTTTACTAGTCCCCCTAGGGCTCAAATCAGTCTGATGGCTGATTAATTTCTCTTGATCAGAGCTGCACAGCTTAGACCAGGAGAAATGCTCATCTCCTGTTACAGGCAGCACTCTGCCAGTTGTGTCAGGAAGTGAGTCATGAAAGCAACAGGAGTCATCACATAACCCTATTATGCTATCATATTAACCATCGGCTCACTGTGATCACATCACGGGGCTTCCGATGGCAGCAGGTAATCGCACTTTATCCATTCCAGGCATTTACATCATACTGTCACATTTTGACAGCGCGATCTAAAGGGTTAACAGTAGAGATGAGCGAACCGGTCGCGGATCGGCTCGAGGTCGGTTCGCCGAACGGAGGTCCCGTTCGAGTTCGGTTCATCGAACGTTCGACGAACCGAACTCGAACTGCATAGGAAACAATGGCAGGCAATCACAAACACATAAAAACACCCGCAAAGGTGTCCAAAAGGTGACAAACAACTCACAACACAACACAAACACATGGGAAAGTGACAAGGACATATACTCATGCGAAAACAAAAGAGCTGGACAAGGAAAAAGAGGAGGAGACACAGATAAAGGCATGGCACGCCCTTCTAAAATCATGTAAAACACCGCAAGGTGACTCCAAGCGGAGTCTCCCTTTTTTCTAAAAATTGGGCCACACACACACCCACCCATTCAGTGGCAGCACTTGTGCCCCAGTTGTACACTTCACAGCTAGATTTGCATCAAGCACATTCAAAAATATGCCATTCTTAACCGTCCCCAGGATGACACCGGGATAGGTAGCAAAGTCTTTCCTGATCCCAGCTGTATGCATCTTGGATCATTTTTTAAAACAATGTAAGCAAGGGTTACTCCAAGCGGAGTGTCCCTTTTTTCCAAAAATTGTGCCCCACACACACCCACCCATTCAGTGGCAGCACTTGTGCCCTAGTTGTACACTTCACAGCTAGATTTGCATCAAGCACATTCAAAAATACGCCATTCTTAACCATCCCCAGGATGACACCGGGGTAGGTAGCAAAGTCTTTGCTGATCCCAGCTCTGTTCATCTTGGATCATTTTTAAAAACACTGTAAGAAAGGATTACTCCAAGCGGAGTGTCCCTTTTTTCCAAAAATTGTGCCCCACACACACCCACCCCTTCAGTGGCAGCAGTTGTGCCCTAGTTGTACACTTCACAGCTAGATTTGCATCAAGCACATTCAAAAATACGCCATACTTAACCGTCCCCAGGATGACACCGGGGTAGGTAGCAAAGTCTTTGCTGATCCCAGCGCTGTTCATCTTGGATCATTTTTAAAAACACTGTAAGCAAGGATTACTCCAAGCGGAGTGTCCCTTTTTCCAAAAATTGTGCCCCACACACACCCACCCATTCAGTGGCAGCACTTGTGCCCTAGTTGTACACTTCACAGCTAGATTTGCATCAAGCACATTCAAAAATACGCCATTCTTAACCGTCCCCAGGATGACACCGGGGTAGGTAGCAAAGTCTTTGCTGATCCCAGCTCTGTTCATCTTGGATCATTTTTAAAAACACTGTAAGCAAGGATTATTCCAAGCGGAGTGTCCCTTTTTTCCAAAAATTGGGCCCCCCACACACACCCACCCCTTCAGTGGCAGCAGTTGTGCCCCAGTTGTACACTTCACAGCTAGATTTGCATCAAGCACATTCAAAAATACGCCATACTTAACCGTCCCCAGGATGACACCGGGGTAGGTAGCAAAGTCTTTGCTGATCCCAGCGCTGTTCATCTTGGATCATTTTTAAAAACACTGTAAGCAAGGATTACTCCAAGCGGAGTGTCCCTTTTTCCAAAAATTGTGCCCCACACACACCCACCCATTCAGTGGCAGCACTTGTGCCCTAGTTGTACACTTCACAGCTAGATTTGCATCAAGCACATTCAAAAATACGCCATTCTTAACCGTCCCCAGGATGACACCGGGGTAGGTAGCAAAGTCTTTGCTGATCCCAGCTCTGTTCATCTTGGATCATTTTTAAAAACACTGTAAGCAAGGATTATTCCAAGCGGAGTGTCCCTTTTTTCCAAAAATTGGGCCCCCCACACACACCCACCCCTTCAGTGGCAGCAGTTGTGCCCCAGTTGTACACTTCACAGCTAGATTTGCATCAAGCACATTCAAAAATATGCCATTCTTAACCGTCCCCAGGATGACACCGGGGTAGGTAGCAAAGTCTTTGCTGATCCCAGCTGTATGCATCTTGGATCATTTTTTAAAACAATGTAAGCAAGGATTACTCCAAGCGGAGTGTCCCTTTTTTCCAAAAATTGTGCCCCACACACACCCACCCATTCAGTGGCAGCACTTGTGCCCTAGTTGTACACTTCACAGCTAGATTTGCATCAAGCACATTCAAAAATACGCCATTCTTAACCATCCCCAGGATGACACCGGGGTAGGTAGCAAAGTCTTTGTTGATCCCAGCTCTGTTCATCTTGGATCATTTTTAAAAACACTGTAAGCAAGGATTACTCCAAGCGGAGTGTCCCTTTTTCCAAAAATTGTGCCCCACACACACCCACCCATTCAGTGGCAGCACTTGTGCCCCAGTTGTACACTTCACAGCTAGATTTGCATCAAGCACATTCAAAAATACGCCATTCTTAACCGTCCCCAGGATGACACCGGGGTAGGTAGCAAAGTCTTTGCTGATCCCAGCTCTGTTCATCTTGGATCATTTTTAAAAACACTGTAAGCAAGGATTACTCCAAGCGGAGTGTCCCTTTTTTCCAAAAATTGTGCCCCACACACACCCACCCATTCAGTGGCAGCACTTGTGCCTCAGTTGTACACTTCACAGCTAGATTTGCATCAAGCACATTCAAAAATACGCCATACTTAACCGTCCCCAGGATGACACCGGGGTAGGTAGCAAAGTCTTTGCTGATCCCAGCTCTGTTCATCTTGGATCATTTTTAAAAACACTGTAAGCAAGGATTACTCCAAGTGGAGTGTCCCTTTTTTCCAAAAATTGTGCCCCACACACACCCACCCATTCAGTGGCAGCACTTGTGCCATAGTTGTACACTTCACAGCTAGATTTGCATCAAGCACATTCAAAAATACCCCATACTTAACCGTCCCCAGGATGACACCGGGGTAGGTAGCAAAGTCTTTCCTGATACCAGCTGTATGCATCTTGGATCATTTTTTAAAAAAATGTAAGCAAGGATTACTCTAAGCGGAGTCTCCCTTTTTTCCAAAAATTGTGCCCCACAGACACCCCATCAGTCGCAGCACTTGTGCCCTAGTTGCAAACAGGATGTTTTGATTTGCATCAAGCACATTCCAAATCCACAAGCATTTACTCTCCCCAGGATGACACAGGGGTAGTAAATTCCTTGTGGATCCATGACTTGTTCATTTTGATGAACGTTAGTCTGTCCACATTGTCACTGGACAGACGCGTGCGCTTATCTGTCAGCACACACCCAGCAGCACTGAAGACACGTTCAGAGACAACGCTGGCATCTGGACACGACAAAATCTCCAAGGCGTAACTGGAGAGCTCTGGCCATTTTTCAAGATTTGAAGCCCAAAATGAGCAAGGCTCCATTTGCAAAGTCATGGCATCGATGTTCATTTGTAGATACTCCTGTATCATCCTCTCCAGCCGTTGACTATGTGTCAGACTTGTTGTCTCTGGTGGCCTTGCAAAGGAGGGTCTAAAAAAATTATAAAAAGATTCAATAAAATTGCTGTTACCAGCACCAGATACAGTGCTACTGGTACGGGTAGACTGTTGGAGATGACGAGACCGTCCCATGTTTGTCAAGTTACAACTGGGAGATTCACTCCCTGCACCTGCACGGTTGTTTGGTGGAAAAGCCGAGCTAAGATCGAGTAACAGCTTCTGCTGATACTCCTGCATACGTGCGTCCCTTTCTATGGCTGGAATTATGTAACAAAATTTGGACTTGTACCAAGGATCTAATAGTGTGGCAAGCCAGTAGTCATCATCACTTCTAATTTTGACAATACGAGGGTCATGTTGGAGGTAGTGCAACAAGAAGGCACTCATGTGTCTTGCGCAGCCATGGGGACCAAGTCCACGCTGTGTTTGTGGCATAGAGGTGCTAACCGTTCTTTCTTCCTCTGACATCTCCCCCCAACCTCTTTCAACTGAAATTTGACCAAGGTCTCCCTCATCCGCTAAGTCTTCCATGTCCATGGACAGTTCGTCCTCCATTTCTTCATGTTCTCCTGCACCTTCCTCAACATTTCGCCTGCTACCATGCGCCCTTGTTGATCCGTGTCCCCCATGGTCCCATGCCTGCTGCGTTGGTGATGATGAACGTCTGGACCTTGGTGATGTTGTTGTCCCTTGCGCATATGAATCCTCCTGTAGTTCCTCCCCTTCCTGTTGTCCCACACCCTGACTCCGAATAGTGTTTAGCGTGTGCTCCAGCATGTAAATGACTGGAATTGTCATGCTGATAATGGCATTGTCAGCGCTAAACATATTCGTCGCCATGTCGAAACTGTGCAGAAGGGTGCATAGGTCCTTGATCTGAGACCACTCCATCAGGGTGATCTGCCACACCTCTGCATCTCGTTGGCCCAGGCTATACGTCATGACGTATTGCACCAGGGTTCGGCGGTGTTGCTACAGTCGCTGTAACATGTGGAGAGTCTAATTCCAGCGTGTAGCCACATCGCATTTCAGGCGATGAACCGGCAGGCTGAAAGACTTCTGGAGCGATGCAAGTCGCTCAGCTGCGGCGGTTGAACGGCGGAAGTGAGCAGACAGTTTTCGTGCCCTGGTCAGAAGGCCATCTAGGCCGGGATAGTGTGTTAAAAATTGCTGGACATCAAGGTTCAACACGTGAGCCATACAAGGCACGTGTGTCACCTTGCCCAGGCCAAGGGCCGCACCCAGGTTTGCAGCATTGTCGCACACGGCCTTACCAGGCTGCAGGTTGAGTGGAGACAACCATTTATTAAACTCGGACCGCAGAGCTGACCACAACTTTTCAGCTGTGTGACTCTTATTCCCAAGACATGTCAAGCTAAAGACCGCCTGATGCCTTTGCGCTCTGCTGCCAGCATAGTAATGAGGGGTGCGTGATTCCTTCTGCGCAGTGAGAACGCTGGTGGCCTGACCAGGCAGGCTTGGGGCGGCGGTGGAGGACACAGATGAGGTGGAGGAGGCAGAAGAAGTGGCGGAACTTGGACAGACAGAGGATTGACACACAAGTCGTGGGGACGGCAAGACTTGTGTAGCAGACTCTTCACCATCTATCACCATAGTTACCCAGTGCCCTGTCAGCGACATGTAACGTCCCTGTCCATGCTTACTGGTCCAAGTATCGGTGGTGAAATGCACCCGTTGACACACAGAGTTTCTCAAGGAAGCGGTGATGTTGTGTGCGACATGCTGGTGTAGCGCGGGCACACCTTTCTTAGAGAAGTAGTGGCGACTGGGCATCTGGTACTGGGGCACAGCGACAGACATAAGGTCTCTAAAATCCTGTGTGTCCACCAGGCAGAAAGGCAGCATTTCGGTAGCCAAGAGCTTACAGAGGGATAAAGTCAACCTCTTAGCTTTGTCATGGGTCACAGGAAATGACCTTTTATTTGTCCACATCTGAGGGACAGAGATCTGGCTGCTGTGTGTAGACGGTGTTGAGTAGGGTGTCCCTGGAAAAATGCAGGTTTGTCAGGAAAGTGCAGGTGGAGACATGATGTTGCCTTCATCCAACATTGGTGCTATCGATGTCTGAGAGAGCTGTACACACGCACTTGTTTCCCCTTCCAAACCAACTGACGACCTACCAAGCAAACTGCCTATTGCGGTTACAGTGGTGGAAGTTGTGCGTGGAAAACCAGGTGTGACAGCTGTCCCCACAGTCCTAGAAGATGAAGAGCGCGCGGATGCACTGGAAGGGGCAGGCCGTGGATGGTTCGCTCCGCTAGGCCGCATTGCAGCACGGTGAGCTTCCCACTGGGACCTATGATATTTATTGATGTGACGATTCATGGAAAAAGTTGTCAAACTGCTGAGGTTTTGACCTCTACTAACAGAATCACGACAAATTTTACACATCACATAATTTGGGCGATCTTTTTCTATGTCAAAAAAGGACCAGGCTAGGCAAGGCTTAGAGGGCATGTGACCTGCTGAGCCCACCCGACTAGTGCTCAGAGGCAGAGTGGTGGCTGATGATGCAGTTGTAGACGTGCTACCAGTGCTCCGACTCTGTCCAGAAAGGCGCAAGGTTACTTCGTCGTCGGTTGCATCCTCCTCCACCGCCTCTGTTGACCTCCTCGAGTGCCTGACTGTGGGTTGACAGTAGGTGGGATCTAGAACTTCATCATCAATTGTTGTGTTTGCACTCCCCTCACCCTCAGACCGAGCCTCTTCTTGCCCTGACCGAATATTTAAGTTGTCATCCCAATCTGGTATCTGCGTCTCATCGTCATCAGTATGTTCCTCATTGTCTATAACCACAGTTCTTACAGTTTGTGACAAAGGGTCAACATTATGCTCAGAAACTTGGTCCTCATGGCCTGAATCAGAGTCACAAAGGTTCTGGGCATCACTGCAGACCATTTCCTGGTCTGTACTCACTGTAGCTTGGGAGCAGACCTCTGATTCCCAGGCTATAGTGTGACTGAACAGCTCTGCAGACTCAGCCATCTCAGTTCCACCATACTGTGCAGGGCTGATGGAGACTTCAGAGCTGGGAGAAAGCAAGTTTGATTGGGATGACAACTCAGAGGACTGGTGTTTTTTGGATGCGGTACTTGAGGTGGCTGAGAGGGCACTTGTTGGACCACTTGAGATCCATTCAAGCATTTTCCTTTTTTGGCCATCATCTACCTTTGTTCTTGTTGTTTGTGTCCGTAAAAAAGGGAGCACATCGGATTGTCCACGGTAAGTAGTAGACATCTTACTTTTGCTGGTAGATGGTCTATCTTCAGCAGATGTTAATGGAGCTTTGCCACCTTCCCCACGGACAAACCCTTTTTTTCCTTTTCCACCACGCCTCTTCCCCTTTCCACCAGCATCTGTCATTTTGCCACTCATGTTGATTGCGACAAGATTGTGCACTGAAAATGTGGTAGTAAAAATTGAGAGGTGGTGTAGATTGCAGTGGTGGTCTAGCTTTATTAACAGCAGAATAATAAAGAATAAATATCCCTGACAATGCAACTACGGCCCTTAAACTGGCAGCATCAATTGCTAGCATAATGTCTTAGTAACAATGAGTTTGAGTGTGCAATGCAGGCAGACGTGCTGCAAATATCTTTGCACTAGTGGGACTATACAGAAGTCCAATAGCCACGTTTAGGATGCCACTAGGTTCACTCAGTGTTTGCTAGTATAATGGCTTAGTAACAATGAGTTTGAGTGTGCAATGCAGGCAGACGTGCTGCAAATATCTTTGCACTAGTGGGAATATACAGAAGTCCAATAGCCACGTTTAGGATGCCACTAGGTTCACTCAGTGTTTGCTAGTATAATGGCTTAGTAACAATGAGTTTGAGTGTGCAATGCAGGCAGACGTGCTGCAAATATCTTTGCACTAGTGGGAATATACAGAAGTCCAATAGCCACGTTTAGGATGCCACTAGGTTCACTCAGTGTTTGCTAGTATAATGGCTTAGTAACAATGAGTTTGAGTGTGCAATGCAGGCAGACGTGCTGCAATTATCTTTGCACTAGTGGGACTATACAGAAGTCCAATAGCCACGTTTAGGGTGCCACTAAGTTCACTCAGTGTTTGCTAGTATAATGGCTTAGTTATAATGAGTTTGAGTGTGCAGTGCAGGCAGACGTGCTGCAAATATCTTTGCACTAGTGGGACTATACAGAAGTCCAATAGCCACGTTTAGGATGCCACTAGGTTCACTCAGTGTTTGCTAGTATAATGGCTTAGTTATAATGAGTTTGAGTGTGCAATGCAGGCAGACGTGCTTCAAATATGTTTGCACTAGTGGGACTATACAGAAGTCCAATAGCCACGTTTAGGATGCCACTAGTTTCACTCAGTGTTTGCTAGTATAATGGCTTAGTTATAATGAGTTTGAGTGTGCAATGCAGGCAGAGGTGCTGCAAATATCTGTGCACTACTGGGACTATACAGAAGGCCAATAGCCACGTTTAGGATGCCACTAGGTTCCCTCAGTGTTTGCTAGTATAATGGCTTAGTAACAATGAGTTTGAGTGTGCAATGCAGGCAGACGTGCTGCAATTATCTTTGCACTAGTGGGACTATACAGAAGTCCAATAGCCACGTTTAAGATGCCACTAAGTTCACTCAGTGTTTGCTAGTATAATGGCTTAGTTATAATGAGTTGGAGTGTGCAATGCAGGCAGATGTGCTGCAAATATCTTTGCACTAGTGGAACTATACAGAAGTCCAATAGCCACGTTTAAGATGCCACTAAGTTCACTCAGTGTTTGCTAGTATAATGGCTTAGTAACAATGAGTTGGAGTGTGCAAAGGGCAGGAGGGTACAGTGGCAGGGTTGTGGGTCTCTGGGTAGAGGAAAGGAAGCCTGCTTTTCTATCCCTCCTAATGGGGAAATGCAGCGAGGAAATCCCTGACCTTAGCTACACAGACGCTGTCATCTTGTGTAGCTGTTAAACTCTGTTTTCACGGACCTGTCACCTATGGCTCTGACCCTGCCGGTATGAGCCCTTAAAAGGACTGATAGAAAGTGCTCTCCCTAAGCTGTCCAGCGCTGTGTATGGAGCGCATACAGCAGTATCGGCGATAGGAGCTGCGCCAGTGATGTCTGACACCAAGGACGCAGAAGGCAGATAATGGCGTGCTGGAGGAAAATGTCCGGTTTTATAATGCAGGGACATGTGACATGGACATCCTATCACACATGCCGTTGCTTCTCTGGCTAAAAGTCCACTTAGCTGTGTGTGTGTCTGGGATTGGCTGACATGCTGGCCCTCCCCACTACACGCGCGCGCTTAGGGAAGGAAGACAAGGAAAAAAAAAAAATTATACATACAGCAGTGATCTGAATGCGCTGTTCCCGCACACTAGACACTGAAATGTCATAAAAGTGTGAGTCACAGAGTGACTTACACTATTACAGCGGAAAGCCAGCTAGGAATTAGCTGTTTTTTTTGCTGCTAGAACCGTTCTCGAACGTATCTAGAACTATCGAGCTTTAGCAAAAAAGCTCGAGTTCTAGTTCGATCTAGAACAGCCCCCAAAATCACTTGAGCCGCGAACTGGAGAACCTCGAACCGCGAACCGCGCTCAACTCTAGTTAACAGGAGTGGATGAATCACGGATCCACCTGCACCTGCCAGGCACACATGTCTGCTGTACAAATCAGCAGACATATGCTGGGATCGCCTCAGGCTCACTGCATCAGCTGACGGCGATTACCCCTTCATGATTTAGGACATAAGGGTACTTTACACTCTGCGATATCGGTACCGACATCGCTAGTGAGTGTACCCACCCCCGTGGGTTGTGCATCACGGGCAAATCGCTGCCCATGGCGCACAACATCGCTAACACCCGTCACACGGACTTACCTTCCCTGCGACGTCGCTGTTGCCGGCGAACCACCTCCTTTCTAAGGGGGCAGTTCGTGCGGCATCACAGCGACATTACACGGCAGCCATCCAATAGCAGAGGAGGAGGAGATGAGCGGCTGGAACATGCCGCCCACCTCCTTCCTTCCTCATGCCGGTGGACGCAGGTAAGGAGATGTTCGTCGCTCCTGCGGTGTCACACATAGCGATGTGTGATGCCGCAGGAATGAGGAACAACATCGCTCCTTACCTGAAAATGATTTTTTTTAAATTAAAACGACCTCTCACAGACAAACGATTTTTGTCTCTTTTGCGATCGTTTTAGGTCGCTCCAGCCTGTCACACGCTGCGACGTTGCTAACGACGCTGGATGTGCGTCACAAACACCGTGACCCGGACAATATATTCTTAGCGATCTCTCAGCGTGTAAAGCACCCTATACTGTTATGTCCTCGGTCATGAATGGGTTAAAAAGCTCTACTTTTTTCTCATTTGGATGTTTTGTGATATATGGGTCTAATTTTAATTTTAATTTCATACTTTATTTTTAAATTTTAAGATCCACATCCATGTGACAGTAAAAGAAATGTGACCATTTTTGTTCATAGCCACAAAGGACAACTGAAATATATTAAAACTGTTGTTCACCCTTCCAGGTCAAGGCTAGTAACATCGATTTTAAGTATCAGACTTTATAAGCTACCTAAGTTGTAAATGGAGTCTAAACATTTTTATGAATCCATCCAGACATTATCATTTATTTTAGGGAGCTGATACAGGCTACTATTTTCAAAGTGAAGAAGCAATGGCTTGTCAACAAGCCTTTCAAAAAAATTAGCCCTACTTTGGGAGCCATTTTAAGTTTATCTAGAGAGTATTTTTTCATGCAGAAGTAGATTCTTGCAATATAAAATACATTTCTGGAAGCAGCAGTACATTAGTTTATATGACAAAGAACAAGGAGTGTATACCGAACTGAAAGATGGACATCGCCAATGGCAGCAACAGAGCAGTGTAAACACAAACAACAAACAGGAAGATGTTATGGCCGATCTAATCAATGACATCAATTGTAGTTGTATAAAAGTTGACACTGATCCATTTCTGATTAAATTTAGCAAATGTAACATTTTCCACACTTGTGTTGGATAACATGGTCCACAATGATTCTGGCCATGCTGAATATACCTTCTAACATTACACTGGTGTCAGGACATGACAAAATGCCAAACGGAAACTGAGCCAGTTCTTGCCACTTGTTTTATGCATTGAATAAGAAGTTCATGGGATTGGTGCTCTGGGTATCTGGCTGAGAAATGATTCTAAGTATTACTGAACCTGACTGTTCAGCCGGCATGTCTCTGTATAATAAAGAGTGTCATGTTGTTGCAATGTTAGATAAAGCATCTTATCCACCATGTAAAATATAGTGTATCTGTTGCTGCCTCTGTAACCCTAAGGCTCCTTTCACATTGCGTTTCAGTGGCTCCGTCGGGGCATACATCCGAAATACCGCCCCTCCCCCCGCAAAAAGTGTTTCGGACGTATGCGCTGACAGGGCGATTGAGTATAATGGAGCAGACAGAGCAAGCGTGTGCTCTGTCTTGCTCCATTTTCGGGTGTATATGCTTATTGCAGGCGGACACACGAACTTAGTCTGCGTGTGGGGGGAGGGGCGGGATATCGGACGTATGCCCCTACTGAGCCACTGAAATGCAATGTGAAAGGAGCCTAATTCTGGCACAGGTCAGGGAGCAATATTTCTGTGGTAATAACAAGGGGGTCTCCTAAACAGTCAAGTACTTGACAGCCGTCCACTGGAAGAGAGCTTCGTAGCACAGGTAACACAGCTTATCCAGATAATTAGCCAATGTGGACTTCCTTTTGTCAACTGGAAAAAATGTCCCCATTTTGCTTTTACAGCGAGGATCTAAAAGCGTTGTTTTCCAATAGTAAACTCTTATATTAATAATAACATTATCTCTGTCACCCTATAAGCATTGCAGCATAAAGCTTGCTATGCTTGCGAGGATGACTGAGGGCCCCATTATTCATTTCCATCACCGTGCTGGATGTCATCGCCAGAGGTGTGATGATCATTTTCATTCTGACTTTCAGCATTGTCCACTGCCTGTGCCAACTCATTGTCCCCCTCCACATCCATGTGCTGCTCCTCCTTTCCTCCCTCCTTCTTTCCTGAGGCATATAACAGGTAGCCCAAGATATCGAAAAATGTTGCGGGTCTCGGAAAATGTCGACAAAGGTGAACTTTTTTGGACAAATTTCTGAATTTTTGTCTTCAATTAAATAATAAAAAAAAAACCTATACATGTTTGATATCTGCATACTCATACTGACCTGGGAAATCATACTGCCAAGTCAGTTTTACCACATAGTGAACATGGTAAATAAAAAAATAGAGAAAATAATTGCAGAACTGCCCTTGTTTGCAACTTCATGGCACTTAGATTTTTTTTTCTCAATTTCTAGTACACTATGGGGCAGAATGAATGGTGTCATTCAAAAGTACAAAAATAGTAAAGTATAGAAGCACGGTCTGATAGAAAACAATAAATTCTACAAAAATTAATCCAATACTGTGGCCTCCTTAGCGCTCTATCAGATCATGCTTCTATACTTTACTGCTGATCTTCCCCTCTGTGGGTTCATGGCAAGAGCTGCTTGATACGGAGGTCAGATTACCAGAGACGCCCAGTGATCTGTCATGTGACCAGCTTTTCAGGAATCTGCTTCCCTGGATGGACATCGTGGGCTAACAGGTTAGAAGACTACTGACACCACACTCCCGTATTATACCGTGGTTGTACGAGGGCTGCACAACTACATCAGGTGAGCAGATTCTTTTTCTCCTCCTCACCGCCATCTCCCAGACCCTTCACATGCGCTCCCTTGTTTAACTTTTTATTCATTCAAAAGTACAAGTCATCTTGCAAAAAAACAAGCCCTCATATGGGTATATTGATGACAAAATAAAAGTTATGGCTTTTGGAAAAACCAGGAGGAAAAATGAAAACCAATAAATGGAAAATCGCAAGGTTATGAAGGAGTTAGAAATAGAACCACGTTGGATACCATCCTTGGGGACGTCAATGTCTTATACATATTTTTTAGGGGCAATTAACTCCTTACCAATATATGATGTACTGGAACGTCATATGGCAGCTCCCTGACTTGTGACGTGTGACCCTGCATCTTTCCCCGCATATGATGGCTTATTTAATCATCATGTGCTTCTATCAGCTGCGGGTGGATCGGAGTTTTGGGTAGAGCGGCTGTCAACTTGTTAGATCTCACTGTCAATTTCAGTTGGATTTAATATGCAGCGTCAAGGGAGCGTGTCATTCTTCATGCCCATTGGCGCGCCCGTGATGTGATTGCGGGATGCTGATGGGTTGTTATGACAGCCGGGAACCTGCTGATGACCTTAGTGCTTGTCATTACGATCCTCCTGAAAATAAAAGAATTAAATAAAAAAATTAAAATACACATATTTGGTATTGTGCTCAGAGATCTCCAGTCTATAAAAATATAGAATAAATTAATCCGATCTGTAAACAGCGTAACGGAAAATAAATTAAAACGCCAGAATTAAGTTTTTTTAGAAGGCCACAAAAGGCAATTAAAACATTATATTTACCCCAACATAGTATCAGTAAAAATGACAGCTCAGGATGCAAATAAGAGCTATCACAGCCCCATATCCCAAAAAATAAAAACGTTATGGCTGGGTCTCGAAAAATGGCAACAAAAACTAATTTGTTTTTTATAATTTTTCAATTTTTTTTCCTCACTTAAATAAAAAAAATAAAAAAAACATATATGATATCCGCGTACTCATACTGACTTGGAGACTCATATTGCTAGGTCAGTTTTACCATATAGTAAACATGATAAATAACCCCCCCCCGCCCCCCAAAAAAAATTGTGTAATTGTACTGTCCTGCAATTTCACTGCACTTAGAAATTTTTTTCCCATTTTCCAGTACAGTATATGGTAAAATTAAGGGGGCATTAAAAAGTACAACTCATCCCACAAAAACAAGCCCTCATATGGCTATGGTGATTTTGAAAAATAGAGACGTTATGGCTCTTGGAAGAAGAGGAGGAAAACACACAAATGAAAAAATGGAAAATCAATCTGGGGTGAAAGGGGTTAAATACCTATGATTCGCAGCAAAATCTGTGAATTCAATTTTGGGGAAAAAAATTGCTGAACATGGTAAATTTGATTTTAAAAGGATTTATCAATCACTTGCTGCTGCTTTTTCTTCTTAGCCTATTTTTTTCTCTTATTGGCTATAAATTTATCTTAGTTTCTATTCTTTTGTTGTAGTTTTTTAAAATTATGTGCTAATACTTAAATCCATAGAATTCAACTGCATTTAGTTTTTCGCAGTTGTTTGATGTTTTTTTTCTAACAATTAATGATAATAATTAGGGAATACTTTGATTATTCGGCTTTGCGAATATTTTACGAATACCTCGCCGCTATTTGACTATTCGATGCGCAATGTAAGTCCATGGGAAGACCGAATAGTTCCGAATAGTCGTTATTCGGGTTTCCCATAAACTTACATTGCGCATCGAATATTCGCGAAAAGTCGAATAACGGCGAGGTATTCGGAAAATATTCGCGAAGCCGAATAATCGAAGTATTCAATCATCCCTAATAATAATGATTAATATTAGAAACTATTATTATCATAGTTTGTATAATACAAACATTTTTTTTCTGTAATGTATAGCAGATGAGCCAGTTTGCATTTTTCTCAAAATTTATGGCTTGATAACCTTACTTTTACCTTAACCACAACTTTTTTGGCAGCCATCCACCGGTCTAGTTTTACTCACAATCGTAAGCCTTATCCTAGACCTAAGTTTATTCTAGACTAACCAACTAAGATCTCTAATCCCCCACTTTAAATCTACTACCCAAACTATATGAGGAACTTTATTTCCCCCCAATAACATGACTGTTACCGAAGCAGGATGTAACAACTATGCTGTCATTTGTTTTCATAAAATACGTTTCAACGTTGTACGGCAAAATAACAGAATATTCACTGTAAAATATTCTAAATTAAAATAACACTCTCGCAGGGTGAAAGAAGACATTTTATGAACCAGACCAAGTTGCTTTCCAGTTCAGCCTATCAGGTCGTTAGTGATAGGCTCTATAGATAATCTATGTTGTGAGGCTTGTAAAATATTTTATACAAGACTTTAATGTGTGGATGAGGAATAATTTTGTGATTTTACGGAAAGGAGAATTCCAGTCCAAAAGGAAAAATTATCCACATAGCAATAATGGTTGAGCCTTACTGAATGACTATTTTATTAGGAACATGCATCTAGTAGTGCACATTTCGCCTTCAGAAGTACATTAATTCTTTGTAGCATAGATTCCACAAGTTGTTTAAATTGTTCCGCAGAAATATTGGCCTATATATACAGGATAGCTTCAAGCTTTTGCTTCAAGTTTAGGCAGGATGCTGAACAGCCCATTGAAGCTCATTCTGAAGATGCTGTATGGGAAGTAAATTTGGGGACTGAAGGTCATGAAACCATTAGAGGCTATGGAGCTATAAAAGACTATGATGTTTTTTGGATGGTACATTGTCCTCCTCCTTACTAGTGATTAGCGAGCACAAAAATTCTTGAGTGCTCGATACTCAAATTGAGCAGGTCGGTGTCATGATTTTAGCATGGCTTTGACTCTGCATAGCCAGTTAATGTATGTTGTCTCTGAGGTTAGGTCTGAGGGGAGGGGCCTGTTCGGTAGTGCCTCATTCCAGAGGTCACGCCACCATATCTTGCTGTTGTTCCCTCCGGGACACCGCCAGTAATAGTTCCTGCTCTGCAGCATGCATCTGATTCCTGTGAGTGTACGCTACCCAGAACCATTCTCCCTGACCTCTGTCGCCCTTGCCCGGCCTGACCTCCCTGCTCTCCTGACTCTGGTCCTGTTTCGTGTCCTCACCTCCATTCCCTCCTCTGTGCGCATTTATTTTTCCTGACCTCCATCCTTCCTGTCTGGTCTGTCCTCCCTATCCTCCTGATCCTGGCCCCGTTCCATGTCCCAACCTTTGCTCTGTCCTCTGTGCTTACTTGTTCTCCCAGCCTCCAACCTCGGTTTTGTTCTTTGATTTTGGCTTGCTTAACCGTTGGTACAGACATGACATCCTAGCATAGACCTTGACTGATTGACTATCCCTGTGCTTGTGTTTTCGACCTTTAGTGGGCCTCTGTTACGGAAGAGCCGATTGATTATAAAAATAATAGGAAATCAATCGTTTCCCCACGTCCGCTGGACAGGTGTTAAAGCTTCTAAGGACAGGAGGACAAATTACAGCAACTCAGGAAACCACAACAGAAACAAAGGAGATGTTGTAAGGCACACTCCTATGTGTAGCGTGACCCTGTTAACCTCACAGGGCACTAGTAATGGTCACGTGTGTAGGAACACATCAAAACCAAACGAAACGCAACAGAGAATTGTCACGTGTGTAGGAACACGACAAACTGAAAGGTAACCTAGTTAGCGTCACTGGGAAACCTGGAACATAACCATAGAATCGGTCACGTGCGTACAGGGCACTTCAGACCATGAAGGCTTCCCAGTTAGCGTCACTGGCAACCTGGAACATAAACACTGAGCCGGTCACGTGCGTACAGGGGCATGTCAGACCGAGAAGGTCACCCAGTTAGCGTCACTGGGTACCCAAAGCTGGCACACACATACACACATGTCTGCCACTGCAGACGGGGCGTGTGCATAGGGGACATGTCATGTCCGGAAGGAGCCTAATCCCTCACCGTGTCGAGACACAGCTTGTACCCAGATAGGAATACCTGGTACCGTCACCTGCCATAAATTCAGAATCACTCCAACATGCAAACACAAGTCTGCCACAAGCACTGCAGACTGCAATGGCGCTGGAACCCACTCACTCTGACAGCCGGGAAAACAGCCAATGTTGTCAGCATGTATATTGATGCTCGAGCACCGATGGGCGGAACTACAGACCTTTTATAACCGCCACCCTGGCCCATACCACATGACATGTGGTAATGGCGTCGGCTGCAGCCATACAGGGGCTGCTACATCATGGCTGAAGTCATGATGACCAATCAGTAGCCGCCTTGTCATCAATGACATCACGCACATGCTCAGTGTGGCTGCATGAGCACTTAGGCTCAGGATGATACAAAACTCTAGCCACCTGATGCCTCAAGCGACGGTCAGGTGGCACTGCAGAGTTAACCGACCTCAATGTGGGAGTCAATGACGGGACTAGGCCGGTTCGAGGCACAACCGTTACAGCCTCTGTTTTACTGCACTCAGGAGTTCTTAACACTAGAACTACTGGACTCGTGACGCCTATATAGAAATACATGGTGCAAAGTAGTCAAAATGACTACCTCAGTAGTTCTAGTGTTAAACTGTACCTGAGTCCCAGTGCCCCCTAGTGGTAGCTTTACAGTCAGAAGCTCAGAAAGGCTCGATTCAAGTAAAAAATACATTAGACGTCAGTCTGAATCTTTTGGCAGACCCCCAAGGACGGCTGGGGGGGCAGTAAAATTGATTACATTGTAAGAAACAGTACTCAAATGGAAAAGGGACAGTATGGTGAAGATGCCTGGATGCATCTCTCACTCCAAGGTCACTGCTGGGATGTTGTCAGAGTATTATGAAACTTTTACGGACTGACAATAAAACATAAAAAAAAGAAGATAAAATTGATGTTCCAGGAACAAATATTAGGAAACTTTCTTTCTTGTATAATGACGTGTATGTAAGGTAAATTTAAAACGTGAGAAAGAAAACTCTGCCTCCTCCACTCTTTATGCTATGTTCACACATAGTGTTTTTGCTGCATTTGTGCACTCATTGCTTTCAGTGTTGAAAAAATGCTTCAAAAACACTACAAAAATGCTGAAAGAATTGACATGCTGCTTCTTTAAAACAGGCAGCAGTTTTTCACTTCAGTAAGGAAAAAAAACAATTGTGTCCATTAGATTTATAAAATCTTCTAGATTTTGCTGGTACTGTAAAAATCCGCTTTTAATTTGCATAAACCAATGGAAAAAAAAGTAGCAAAAATGCCATATGTGACCAAAGCCTTAACATCAGGGCCAGCTCTCACCGTATTTCACTAGATTTATGTAAAAAAGTGTTTGCAATAGACCCTGGAATATGCGAGGAGGAGGGCCTCAGAATAAATCTTTAGACAATTTTAAAAACAGTGGAATTCCTAGACTGGTGAAGCCTATGTATTACATGCAAGGCTTAACAAAAATGGAAAGAATGAATTGCAATACACCTTGAAAGACATATAGAGGAGGGCCTCAGAATAAATTTTTGGTCAATTTTAAAAAGAGTGGAACTCCTACAGTGATAAATCCAATGCCGTAAGTGCAAGAACTAGCACAAATTTAAAGGACAGATTGTAATACAAACTGGAAGACACAAAGAGGAGAGCCTCAGAATAAAGTTTTTGACAATTTTAAAAAGAGTTGGACTCCTACAGTGGTAAAGTGTATGCACTAAATGCAAATGTAAAGTCTTTGGGCTTGTGGGTGGCTGCGTATTTCTGTTTGCTTTACAAGGCCTGGGGTAGAAACAGCTGCATGCCGTGCTGGGACAAAGATCTGGTTATGGTTGGTGATGGTACTTGCAAATGTCCAACAACAGGTGCAGGGTGCGAGGCATCCGCACCTGCATCCTGGACAGTGGATTACCAAGCATGAAGCACAGGGAAAGAGGCATTGGTGTCACCAGCAAACACTGATTGTTGACACAGGCATTCAGCCTACCTAGTTGGGTGCTTTGAAGACATGTTCCTGAGCATGCTGTTGGTGGTAAGGATGGTAGTGGTAAGGCCCTTGCTAATGTTAGTACAGCCCAGGTTGCAAATTGCAGTTATTTTTCTGTGCACACTATTTAAAAAAACAGCTAACCCTTGGCCTGGCAAGTTGCTGCGTGTTTGTGCTTTCCGGAACAGTATAACGCTTACTCTATATGGCCACACCACTGCCTCTTCCTGTCTGTTGCAGTGTTGTGGATCCCTCCACCTCTGCACTGCTGTCATCATTCTGCATGCCACCTTCCCAGATTGTGTCAGTGACTGCTTTGTCCAATACCTTGTCTTCCACTTCTGAACTCTGGTCATCTTCCTGACTTGTTGACTTGTTCACAGAATTCCGTCTGGTTATTTCCTTTTTGTTTTTTGTTTTCCTCCTTATCTGTTGTCTGATAACTGTGTGTGTGTGTGCTGTGTGATAGAGTTTTGGTTTCCCCTGTTTGTCAATCACTGTTGGTGTTAACATGCTCCTGCCCTGGCCCCCCTAGTGTAGGGAGGGATGGGGTATTAGATCAGAGCTGGTCAGAAGCAGGGTCAGGCTGGCGGCTCATATATCCTTACCATTAGCGGTAACTCTTAAATATAGCTGAGAAAAAAATGTAGGGTGGGGACTTAAGCATGGGACTGGAGCACTAACTATACTTGATTGAGCACCGAGAAACCCAATTGCTCAATACTTAGCAGTAGCGAGTATGCTCGCCCAAACAAACTTTTGAAAAAGTTGAATAAGACAGTCAGGCTGGAAAAACACTATCTACAGTTTATAACACAAACATAAGAATAGCCTTTTATTATTGTTTTTTTTTTGATAATTAAAAATTAACTTTTATTCACAGATTCCTTAAACTACTGTGTTTTTCCAAAAATAAGCCCTCCCCAAAAATAAGCCCCAGCAGGAATTTTCAGTATTTTCGGAGCAAGACTTAAATATAAGCCCTCCCCCGAAAATAAGCCCCAGTCGCAATTCAATACTGAAGTGTCCCTGCAGCTAAATAAGTTACAGATACTGCAGGACAGTTCATTATAGACAGCAGTTACCTTGCAATCATTCTCACCAGACTCCAAGCAGAGGACCTGCAGTGGATCACACCTCCACACACATCCGATCTCACTCACATAAACATTGGATCACTAACACAATCACCCATCAGATCGCACACACAATCAGATTGCACCCCCACATACATCAGAGCTCACACACACAAACATCGGATCACACACAATCAACCATCAGATCGCACACACAATCAGATCGCACCCCCATATACATCTGATCTCCACATCCAGAGACACCAATTGCTTCTCACCAGCAGAATCCTGAGAGGCCGTGCAGTGGAGTGCAAGGACCTGCCGCAATGCTAGCTTACAGGACCTGTAACACGTCACTTCCTCCCATCATTCCTTGCAACCAGAAGCATTCTGTAATGCTGGATGTGATGAGTGTGTGTGTGTGTGTGTATATGTGTGTGTCAGCGTGAAGCAGGGGAAGACGACATGCAGTACCCACCGCAGATCACAGGAAGGACCTGGGAGCCATGCAGACGTCCGGGTCTGGTAAGTATGAGTCTCCTGGAAAGTGGGGTGTCTGCTTTTTTGGAGGAGTAAACTTACTCCCAACCATGTTTCTCCAAGAATAAGACCTCCTCCAAAAATAAGCCCTAGTGTTTTTTTTTGTTTTGGGAGTGCAAAAAAAGTATAGGACAGTGTCTTATTTTTGGAAAAACACGGTATTTAAATACTCCAGTGTGAATTTTTTTTTCTATAGCACATGATTTTTGAGTTTTATAGGACTAAAGTGAAACATCTTTAGCACATTATTACCACATTGTTAAAAAAAAGCCAATCATGCTAATACGCAAGGATCATTTATATGAATTTAAAGAAAGTCAAAAGGCAAAACATTGCCAGACAGCACTTTTTAGTTAATGGGTAGCTGGGATATGCTCTATTTTCCTGCAGAGCTAGTGGCTGGGATCATCATTGTACAAGTAAACCAGCCATATGGTTCCTGCTAGTTTCTGAATTTGTGAACATCCAGGAGATCAGACAGGCTAGTTTCACTTGTCCAAGATGGAATAAGGACCAGAATGTCTTTACCATCCATGGGTCATGTGACACAAACTCAGCAGTATAATACATGCCTATGAGAATGCTGAGTCCCGGAAAGGAGATTAACGGCCTCTCTGGATAGAGTGGCATTTCCAACATGCAAAACCAGCTTACTGTTGATAACAAACTAATGGCATAATTTACCAATATCAAGTACTATACCTTATGAGATAGGTAGAACTCTGTAAAGTCAATGGATAATTTCATTCTACAACTTAGCTTGGGCAGTAGTTTCCAGTTACTAAGTACCTATAACATTCTAAAGGAAAAATGTCGTATCCTGAAAGTGAAAAAGTTTACAATAGATTTTAAAAAGCTAATTTTTGGGCATGATATATCATCTGTTCCCTTTTTCTTGGAGAAAACAATTTTCTTTAAATGAATAATACATTATTACTCTAATTGATATCGCTCTAATTTTTGATTACCTGTTAATGATAAGCAGATGTAACCAGGAAATTTGATTCACAGAGAAGTTATTTATTGTCCATTCTTTAATGTCCTTTATTATGCTTTGGGGTCTCTGCAGATCCCAGAACTTAATAAACATAAGATGTAGAAAAATAAAATAAAACATATATACTTATACTAGGCATGTCGTACACCTTTCCGGCCATCCCCGATGCTCCCTGCCCACTGTCTCTGTTGCATCTCAGGTCACTTCAGACAGAAGTCATATAATGTGTTCACGAACGGCTTGGACTATTGCCTCGATTTAATCCTGGAGCATGCATCATGGCCAAATGCTCTAGCCTAGAATGGACACTGAGCCGGAAATGTGAAATGATGGAGGCATGAGAGACCAGACAGAGGTCATGGAGCAGAAACTAGAAATCCATCGATCATATAAGTAAAGAGGTCATACCAGAGGGGCGTGTACTGTATATATCACAGTGTGGTCAAAATTGCACATATTCACAAAAAACATGAAAACGCAAATAAAAAAAACTGTGGACTATCAAAAGGAGGTGCTAATTAAAACATATAATTTAATTAAACACAATTCAAAAAGTCAGACATACAAAAAACATACATAATTAGACAAACAGTAATGTGACATGAATAACACTTATAATGTCACAAATAGTCATGTTACATACATTATTGTAGTATCCACAAAATGAGCCTATTGAAGGCAAGGTTACCATGCCTGTAAAGGGTTAATCACCCATTGGCCCAAGTGGAGGTAACAAATAGAAGCCCCTGCAGGAGCTAACAGTTGTATCAGAAGATCGGATCACCATATACAGAGTACATTAAAATACAATCTTAAGTGCTCATTACCCAGTGTTCTTTGAATAGTTAAGCCTACAGGGGGGCATGATAAAAAAAAAAGCCCCAACGCATGTTTCGCATGTGTTAAGGCCCTGTCACACACAGAGATAAATCTTTGGCAGATCTGTGTTGCAGTGAAATCATGGACATATTGTTCCATTTGTACACAGCCACAAACCTGGCACTGATTTTCCACAATTTCACTGCAACCACAGATCTGCCGCAGATTTATCTCTGTGTGTGACAGGGCCTTTAGTGTTTGCTTCATTCAGGGGGCATGGAGTAGTGGGGTTGGCCGTAGATTTGAGAACATTTTTTAATCTTTTCACAGCCCTCATCTGGAAAAATGTGAGTATAATTCAATTCCTTTTTAATAAATTCCCCAATCTTTATCAATGACAAATTATTAAGTACTAAATACTTTTTCCTAGGTTTACCAACACTAGCCTTCTAAAGAGGCAAATGATCGAATGTTAAGTATTACAGATTTCAAGATTGGTGAACATCTGTGCTGAAAAACATTTAATCGCTTTAATACATTTTTCAATTTACTCAGTTGATACCATTTTATTCTATATGCTGCGTCTATAATAGAATTTTGAAAAACATTTTTTTTTTACATATTCCATTATGTTTTGCAGTGTTCAACGCTTTGGGAAGAAATGCAAAAATAGTACTCTAAGTAATGCACTTTGCCATAAGCATTAAAGGAGCAAGTCTGGTCACCTTAGCTTAAACAATTTGTCACCACAACAACCTGTGCCTTTTGTAGAAATTCAACATAGCAATCACAGGATAATTAGCCGAAGTCTCAAACTCAACTTAAGTGCTCCTTAACTATGTTTGTGGTAACTGCAATCCTTTTTTAGCCAATCTCGGGTCTCTGTGTAAGACAATTATCTATATGTTGACAGACAACTCATTGTTTTAATTTAGTGGCACATGGGTTTACAATTAGACTGACTAATTCTGTTACAAATAAAAGACTAAACGCTAATGAACATATCTTTTTCCACATGATGTAACTGTATGAGGAAGACGAAAGCTTGGAATGAACAAGATATATCTTTATTTTTGTCTTCTGGATAAATACTCTATTTGCTCCTGAAATGGAGCTTGGCTGTCTTGAAGTATACTTCCCATATGTTATTTTTAGTGGTGATGGAGTACTAAAGTGCTCGGGTGCTCGGTACTCAAATTGAGAATGTCAGATGCCCAGAAATGTTTGACTCGAGTACCGAACACAATAGGAGTTAATGGTTGACTCAACTATATTTTTCCTGAAGATGCGGGATGTTACCTGCTCTGGCACAGCCCCATGTTACCACAATCACCATCATCTGCATGCAGCAGACATAGCCCAGCAACCTCCACTTGAGTCCCCTTTCCAGAAAAGAGAGAGATTTACTGTATTTTTCCGCTTTATAAGACGCACCTGATTATAAGACGCACCCCTAAATTTGGTGAAGGAAAAGAGAATTTTTTTTTTAATGTTAAATGGGGTCCATCTTATAATGCCAGTGTCCATCTAACAAATCATATAGGGTATATGTCCCTCATAGCCCCCCATCCTAAAATTAGCCCCCCTTAATCTGGATATGGCCCCCTTATATTGAATATAGCCCCTGTGCTGCCCATGGCCCCTATAGATGGCACACCTCCCCTGTGTTAGATATGGCCCCCATGTGTGCTGCCCATGGCCACTATAGATGGCACATATCCCCTGTGTTAGATGTGGAGCCCATACTGCTGCCCATGGCCAATATAGATGGCACATCTCCCCTGTGCTTGATATGGCCCCCATACTGCTGCCCATGGCCACTATAGATGGCACATCTCCCCTGTGTTTGATATGGCCCCCATACTGCTGCCCATGGCCACTATAGATGGCACATCTCCCCTGTGTTAGATATGCCCCCCATGGTGCTGCCCATAATAAAATAAAACACTCTTTCCTTACCTTCTCAGCCCTGTAATCCCTTTGTCTCCCTCCGTGGGGTTGAGCTCCGAGTCCTCCTCCACTTCCTGGTTCTTGCTGCCAGTCATGTGATCGGCACGGCAGAGTGATATCATCTCTGCGTGCCTTATCACAGACAGCAGTAGCAGGAGACTGGGAGATCAGTGCTGGAGGTAAGTAAAGCTTTTTTTTATTTTACTATGGGCAGCAGTATGGGGGCGATATCTAACACAGGGGGATCATGTGCGATCAAAGAGGGCGCAGGCAGATATAATATGCCCCGCTGCCCCCGCCCATCAACGCGATGCGGTTTCAGCACCACGCTGATGGACAGTGGCTGTGCATATTATATGAGCGGGAGCTGGAGATCTAACGCTGCCACCCACAGCTTTCACCTGCCCCCAGCACCGCTCCAGAGCAGACCCTGCAGTATATATATAACGTACACCCCCCTCCGTATATTCGGTTTATAAGACGCACCCCTACTTTCCCCCAAAATTTGGGGGAACAAAAGTGCGTCTTATAAAGCAAAAAATACGGTATTTTACATAACGGACACTCAAGTGAAACTAACCACACAGTTACATTGGCCAGAGGGGAACATTTGGATGGTGCACTGCACATGGAATGGGAGAAGTCGGGCAATGCCAGCTACATGCGAATGATAGGGATTGTGATGACAGGGAAGATGGAATGGAGGTTGTTGTGTGATGTCTGCTGCTTCCTGCATATAGATGTTGGTGTCTCTGGTAGCTGAGGGCTGTGTCAGAGCAGGTAACAGAATTTAGGCTAGAGCATTTAGCTTGAGAACCCACGGTACTTAATTAAGCACTGAGTGTCTCAAGCACCCCAATGCTTGATTGAGTACTGAGCAATGCAGAGAACGCTGGCTCATCACTAGTTTTTATTTTTAAAAAGCTCTATAAGAAGTAATATAATCTAAGGTGCAAAATAAAAAATATATCCTTTAAAATAGCTCTTGCCTGCAGGCTTCAGTATAAAATATTTAACGGACTTCCACTATGTGTAAACTAATGTTAACAAATAAGCATCTTTGCATCCCCTATAGCTGATCATGTGTGTTTTAAATAAAGGATTTTTCTGTGTGTTTGTGTTTATTTCTTTTTATTTATAAGATTAGTGGTGGGGTGGTCTTTTAGACCTTTCCTATCACTAATCCAGGGCTTAGGGGAAGCTGTGGGCCACCATTAATCCCTGATTACCCCGATTGCTACTGCATCAGGGCAATTGGGAAGAGCCGGATAAAGTGCCAGGATCGTCGCATCTACTAGATGCGACAATCTTGGGCAGCTGCATGCTGATATTTTTCAGCAGGGGGGCTCCCAATAATCATGGTTCTCTCTAGCCTGAGAATACTAGCCCCAGCTGTCGGGCTTTATCATGGCTCGGTCGACCGTAAAAATCAAAACTGCACGTCGGGTTTTAAAATTTATTTATTTAATTTTTTTTTTTTTTAAAAAAGACTGCATGCGATTCCTTTTATTTTAAAACACACCCATGATAAGCACATGTGTTACGTTTGCTGTGGCTCTGGAGACTATGTCCAGATTTCTTGCTACTGCACATGTGCAAGCGCTGGAGACTAAGTCCTATCTTGGAGCCATTGCACATGTGCGGGTGACATCATCGCTGACACGAGGTCACATGTCTCTGACACCTTCTAAGCTGATTGGCCACTGGTCATGTGCTTGTGACATGTGGTCACATGTCTCTGACACCTTCTATGCCGATTGGTCGCTGGTTATGTGCTTGTGACGCTTTGCTCGGTGATAGGCCAGCGTGATGTCATTGCTGTCATTCTGGCAGCGGATTGGCTCTGGTGTCCTCCATCTTGGAAGAGGCACAGAGTCTATATAAGACCCTGACGCACGCCGCCCGGCGCTCAGTCCTTTTGGTTCATGCATGAGGGTAGACGCCCTGTGCACGTCCCTCTAGGCATCTCTGTTTATGTTAGGTGAGCGCTACAGGCAGGGTAGCGTTCTTATACTTTACAGCTTCGGCTACAGTCCGTATCCTTACCTCTTAGTGGAGCGGACATAGGCAGGTGCCTGAGGCACATGGTCCGGCTGGGCCTTGTGATTCTACTCGTAGGTGGACGTTGCCGCTAGGGTAACGTTCCTTATACTGCGTCTGGCAGTTGTTCGTATCCTCGCACACTAGGGGAGCGAACAGAGGTAGGAGCTTTGTGTGGCTTATGCTGCTGTCCGTCTCTTTTGCACCACTAGAAGAGCGGACCTAGGCAGGTGCCATATCTAGTGGTTCGTGTCCTCGCACACTAGTGGAGCGAACACAGGTAGGAGCTTTGTGCGGCTTACGCTGCTGTCCGTCTCCTGGCACCACTAGAGGAACGGACCTAGGTAGGTGCCATTTCACACTCACTGCTTTTGTCTCTGTGATCTTTAACAGAGACCATTCCACACACCCTCCAAGTAAGGGAGGAATTGGTTTATTTTCTAATTATATTCCTCTGTGAGTTTAACAGAGGTATTGCACTCTGCACTTGAGCTATTATTTTTTACAGTGGCACACTTATATACCCCTTATCCTCTGCCATAGTCTGCAGCAGAGTCTTTGCACGGTGGACCCTGACTGTCTGACATTCCTTTAGGTTTTATTATCAGACAGCCCCCCGTAACAACATGCTTGTAGGTTCCAGCCTGTAGCCATATGCTTTATCTGTGCTGGTATCAATAGAAGAGGGACCCTATGACAATTGTTTTATTTATTTATTTATCACCATAAGTACACAGCCAGCTTGTGTGATTCCATCCAATCACAGATGCTGTCTCAGAGGATGGGGCATTGCGAAACAGCAGCCAATCAAAGACGCTGGTATAAGGGATTAGCAGTGAATATTTATTAGCGCTAATTATCAGACCTGAAACTAGCGCTGCAGCCGCAGGGAGACTTGGTAAGTATGTACTTCTTTAACTCTTTTTTTCTTTTTTTACAGCCCCCTACACCATTTTACAACACATCACTATTGCTTCCATTGAATTTAAGAGGTTCGGGTAGGATCGACCATTGAATCGGCTGGGATTGTCAATCCGATTGAAATCTCAGGCAGGATTGGAAATCCTTAGGGGTACTTTGCACATTTTGACATCGCAGCTGCGATGTCGGTGGGGTCAAATCGAAAGTGAAGCACATCCGGCGTTGCTGTCGACATCGAAGTATGTGAATTCTTTTTGATATGATTAACGACCGCAAAAGCGTTGTAATCGTATCATCGGTGTAGCGTCGGTCATTTCCATAATTTCGGAAGGACCGATGTTACAATGCTGTTCCTCATTCCTGCGGCAGCACACATCGCTGTGTATGAAGCCGCAGGAGCAAGGAACATCTCCTTACCTGTGTCACCGTGGCCCACGCTGGCTATACGGAAGATCGAAGGTGGGCGGGATGTTTACGTCCCGCTCATCTCTGCCCCTCCCCTTCTATTGGCCGCCTGCCGTGGGACGTCGCTGTGATGCCGCACGACCCGCCCTCTTAGGAAGGAGGCGAGTCGCTAGCCAGAGCGACGTCGCAGGGCAGGTAAGTGCGTGTGAAGCTGCCGTAGCGATAATGTTCGCTACAGCAGCTATCAAAAGATATCGCAGCTGCGACGAGGACGGGGACTATCGCGCTCGGCATCGCAGTAATCGGCCTGCGATGTCGTAGTATGCAAAGAACCCCTTAACCAATACGATCCTTGGCAGGATTGCTCATCTCTATTGGCAACACTTCTGGAGTTCAACTAATACTAATACTTCCTAAAGCTAGCCCCCTGTTTTGTTTTTTCATGTACCATCACACAGTAGCAGTACTCATCTGTTATATATGACTCTTAAGGTATTTTCAATATTTTTGTTAGAAAAGTTCATATTTTTTATTTTTGAAGATAAGTTCTGTTTTCTTTTTGCAAATTTCTTTTTTATTTGATAAAATAATTTTAAACATTAAATATAAAAAAATTACATTTTTCACTTTACATTTTAGTGTATTTTCTTGGCTCAAACTCTTCCACTAAGCAAATCATTTCAAGTCATTATGTTCATTAATATTCATGAATTTCTACATCAACCTTTTAAAGTTACAGTATAATAAAAATCCCCAAATGTGTTTCAAAATTAGCAACACCTGTTTATCCATACAGGAACACTGTACTTCCTCTTTCCAAGGAAATGGTTGATTTTATGTTTCTAAATTACAGCAAAGTAAGTAGATAATCTAAGGCCAACATGGCAGACAGAAATCTTAAAATTAATAAACCCTAGATGTTTTTCTAAGGTTCACATCTTGTAAAAGGGGAAAAAAAGAGAGAAAATGCAAAGTTACCAGTAAATAATGTGAGGTGAAGCCCTCCAGACAGCAGACGCTCTCAAACTCAAATCGGAAGGCAGACCATAAATGAATAAGTATGCGGTAGTCTACTAAATAAGTGCAGGCTTTCCAATCATAATTTAAATATATTATAAGCTTCGTAAAACTTATCAGAATATATTTTAAGACAAAAGTCACAGACAAGAAAAAAAAAGTCACAAATTAAAAAGTTATCAAAAGTTAATAAAATGTACTGTTACATTAAAATTTCAAATAATTATTAGTCAATATTTACCTTCTATTTAACATTTTGTTTTTTTTCTCAGAATTTAAAATGAAAAATTTCTTAAATTGTGTAATACCTATTAAGTGTATAATTTTGATAGTAGTGAAATATTTTACTATGAAACTTTATGGACAATCAATGTAGTCACCCTTACAGCTCTCCATTGCATTGTCAAGCAACTGTCGCTAAGCTACACCGTGTACAGAATTATTAGGCAAGATGTATTTTAGAGGATTTTTTATTATTGATCAACAACTGTGTTCTCAATCAACCCAAAAGACTTTTTTTTTTAGATTTGGCTATCTTAGGAGGATATCTGTTTGTTCAGGTAACTATTACTGTGCAGAATTATTAGGCAACTTAATACAAACCAAATATATTCCCATCTCACGTGTTTATATTCACAAGGTAAACCAATATAGCTGCACAAAATTTAGAAATAAACATTTCTGACGTGCAAAAACAAAACCCCAAACAATTAGTGACCAATATAGCCACCTTTCTTTATGATGACACTCAGCAGCCTACCATCCATAGATCCTGTCAGTTGCTTGATCTGTTTACGATCAACATTGCGTGCAGCAGCCACCACAGCCTCCCAGACACCGTTCCGAGAGGTGTACTGTTTTCCCTCCCTGTAGATCTTACATTTTATGAGGGACCACAGGTTCTCTATGGGGTTCAGATCAGGTGAACAAGGGGGCCATGTCATTATTTTTTCATCTTTTAGACCTTTACTGGCCAGCCACGCTCTGGAGTAGTTGAATGCATGTGATGGAGCACTGTCCTGCATGAAAATCATGTTTTTCTTGAACGATACCAACTTCTTCCTGTACCTCTGCTTGAAGAAGTTGTCTTCCAGAAACTGGCAGTAGGTCTGGGAGTTGAGCTTCAGTCCATGCTCAACCCAAAAAGGTCCCACACGTTCATCTTTGATGATACCAGCTCATACCAGTACCCCACCTCCACCTTGCTGGCATCTGAGTCAGAGTGGAGCTCTCTGCCCTTTACTGATCCAGCCTCTGGCCCATCCATCTGGCCCACCAAGAGTCACTCTCATTTCATCAGTCCATAAAACCTTTGAAAAATCATTCTTATGATATTTCTTGGCCCAGTCTTGACGTTTTATCTTATGTCTCTTGTTCAAAGGTGGTCATTTTTCAGCCTTCCTTACCTTGGCCAGGTCCCTGAGTATGGCACACTTTGTGCTTTTTGATACTCCAGTAGCGTTGCAGCTCTGAAATATGGCCAAACTGGTGGCAAATGGCATCTTGGCAGCTTCATGCTTGATTTTTCTCAATTCATGGGCAGTTATTTTGCGCCTTTTTTGCCCAACACACTTCTTGCAACATTGTTGACTATTTGCCATGAAACGCTTGATTGTTCGGTGATCACGCTTCAAATCTCTCTTCTGACCCATTTTGCAAAAGGAAAGGAAGTTGCCTAATAAGTATGCACCCCTTATATAGGGTGCTGATATCATTACACCACACCCCTAAAGAGATACACATCACCTGATTTACTTACTTGGTAGTTGGCTCTCAGCCTATACAGCTTGGAGTAGGACAACATGTATAAAAAGTATCATGTGATCAAAATACTCATTTGCCTAATAATTCTGCACACAGTGTAAATAATAGATGATAGGATAATGGAACCCCTATTGGTTACCACCAATGAGTGTATCATAAAAAAGAGTACACCGCTCATTTTTTTGTACATATTGTATTATCTTTTCATGGGACAACACTGAAGATATGACACTTTGATACAATGTAAATAGTTAGTGTCCAGCTTATATAACAGTGTAAATTTCTACTCAACACACAGCCATCAATTTCTAACCCATGGCGACAAAAGTAAATACATCCCTAAATAAAACAAAATGGCCAAATTCTTCACTATTAGCCATTTTATTTTCCTTGCGTCATTTAACTAATTAGTGTGGCAAGATCTCAAGTATGAATAGGGAGCAGTTGTGTTAAATTTGGTGTTATCACTAGAGTTGAGTGCGGTTCGCGGTTCGAGGTTCTCCAGTTCGCGTCTCGAGTGATTTTGGGGGCTGTTCTAGATCGAACTAGAACTCGAGCTTTTTGCTAAAGCTCGATAGTTCTAGATACGTTCAAGAACGGTTCTAGCAGCAAAAAGACAAGCTAATTACTAGCTGGCTTTCCGCTGTAATAGTGTAAGTCACTCTGTGACTCACACTATTATGAAATTTCAGCGTATAGTGTGCGGGAACAGCGCATTCAGATCACTGCTGTTTGGATAATGGCGATCGCCATTTTTTTTTTTCCTTGTCTTCCTTCCCTAAGCGCGCGCGTGTAGTGGGGCGGGCCAGCATGTCAGCCAATCCCAGACACACACACAGCTAAGTGGACTTTTAGCCAGAGAAGCAACGGCATGTGTGATAGGATGTCCATGTCACATGTCCATGCATTATAAAAACGGACATTTTCCTCCAGCACGCCATTATCTGCCTTCTGCGTCTGGGTGTCAGTCACCGTTGGCGTAGCTCCTGTCTCCAATACTGCTGTGTATGCTCTATACACAGCGCTATACAGAATAATGATAGAAGTTTCTATTAGTCCTTTTAAGGGCTAATACCGGCAGGGTCAGAGCCATAGGTGACAGTCAGGGTCGTGAAAACAGAGTTTAACAGCTACACAAGATGACAGCGTCTGTGTAGCTGAGGTCAGGGATTTCCTCGCTGCATTTCCCCATTAGGAGGGATAGAAAGGCAGGCTTCCTTTCCTCTACCCAGACCCACAACCCTGCCACTGTACCCTCCTGCCCTTTGCACACTCAAACTCATTGTTACTAAGCCATTATACTAGCAAACACTGAGGAAACTTAGTGGCATCCTAAACGTGGCTGTTGGACTTCTGTATTGTCCCACTAGTGCAAAGATATTTGCAGCACGTCTGCCTGCATTGCACATTCAAACTCATTGTTACTAAGCCATTATACTAGCAAACACTGAGGAAACTTAGTGGCATCCTAAACGTGGCTGTTGGACTTCTGTATTGTCCCACTAGTGCAAAGATATTTGCAGCACGTCTGCCTGCATTGCACACTCAAACACATTGTTACTAAGCCATTATACTAGCAAACACTGAGTGAACTTAGTGGCATCCTAAACGTTGCTGTTGGACTTCTGTATTGTCCCACTAGTGCAAAGCTATTTGCAGCACGTCTGCCTGCATTGCACACTCAAACACATTGTTACTAAGCCATTATACTGGCAAACACTGAGGAAACTTAGTGGCATCCTAAACGTGGCTGTTGGACTTCTGTATTGTCCCACTGGTGCCAAGCTATTTCTAGCACCTCTGCATGACACCCTCCTGCTCTGTTTTTAATAAGCTATAATAATAGCAAAAAATGCTGCCATTTAGTGGCATACAAGAACTGACTGTTGTACTCCACTATTGTCCCACTGATGCCAAGCTATTTCTAGCACCTCTGCATGACACCCTCCTGCTCTGTTTTTAATAAGCTATAATGATAGCAAAAAATGCTGCCATTTAGTGGCATACAAGAAGTGGCTGTTGTACTCCATTAGTGCCCCACTGGTGCAAATCTATGTGCAGCACCTCTGCATGACACCCTCCTGCTCTGCTTTTAATAAGCTATAATAATAGCAAAAAATGCCGCCATTTAGTGGCATACAAGAAGTGGCTGTTGTACTCCATTAGTGTCCCACTGGTGCCAAGCTATTTCTAGCACCTCTGCATGACACCCTCCTGCTCTGTTTTTAATAAGCTATAATAATAGCAAAAAATGCCGCCATTTAGTGGCATACAAGAAGTGACTGTTGTACTCCATTTTTGTCCCACTGGTGCCAAGCTATTCCTAGCACCTCTGCATGACACCCTCCTGCTCTGTTTTTAATAAGCTATAATAATAGCAAAAATGCTGCCATTTAGTGGCATACAAGAAGTGACTGTTGTACTCCATTAGTGTCCCACTGGTGCCAAGCTATTTCTAGCACCTCTGCATGACACCCTCCTGCTCTGTTTTTAATAAGCTATAATAATAGCAAAAAATGCTGCCATTTAGTGGCATACAAGAAGTGACTGTTGGACTTCCATTAGTGTCCCACTGGTGCAAATCTCTTTGCAGCACCTCTGCATGACACCCTCATGCACATTTTGCTATGCTAATTTTATAGCAAACTCAGGGAATTCCTTGATACATTTGATCATTCGGAGGGATAGAAAGTGAGGCTTCCTTTACTGTCCTGGTACCCACAGAACACGGCCAGCCACCTGTCCACTTTTGCCTCGCTATTTAATTTGCCCAAAGAGCTGACTCTTTTTCTACCTTCCTAAAATTGTCTGTAATACTAAGTTAGTGTTCCTTTGCTGCCAAGCAAGGTACAACACACGTACACTCTACACTCCTTTCCATTTCTGGAATGCAATTATTAAATGCAGGTAGTCAAGCCAATTTGTGACGAAGGTGCAGGTGTGGATATAATGTAGCCTGCATCCAATGTTGGTTTTCTCGATGTCTGACAGCTCAACAATACCATCTGTTTCCACTTCCAAAACAAGTGATGACCTGCCAATCACTCTCCCTGTTGCGTGTAAAGGGGTGGAAGTTTCAGTGTGAAAAACCATGTGAGACTGCTGTCCCCAGTCACAGAGGATGAAGAGCACACAGATGCACTTGATGGGCAGGCGGTGGTTGCACAGGCACGCTAGGCCGTATTGTAGCACAGTGAAATTCACATTGCGACTTATGCTTCATTTTAAGTCGTGTACAGGGTTGGCTCCCCAGTATGCAGCAAAACCAGGCAACAGGAAAAGGACTCTAGTCAGTTGGGTTGATAAATGATTGTTTAACTTTACCAAAACAAACAATAAGAACCATGCATACAATTTAAATAATTGAACAATCTATTCTGTTGCCTACTACCTGCTAATCCTTCTGCGTAGCAGTAATTGTGTGTTTGTGCGTGTGTGTGTGTGTGTGTGTGTGTGCGAACACGACTTACCAGTGGCGCATCACAAGAGCTTCCCAGTTATCTACCTAAACATAGACAAAACACATTACCCCCCCTGAATACCCTTGTTAGCTGAAGCCTCACAGATAAGGCAGATGGTAACCGTGTGAATGCAAACCACACAGCTCTGCAATACAGTCATGAAAATCTTGAAAATCAACAGTCAATGCAAACATGTGTCACTGTCCCTCTATGATTTAAACTGTACGTGACAATTTGACAGTGCAGAGGCAGCAAGTCTTATTGTGTATAAATAGTCGGCCTACCCAGAACAGATATGTGTTTTGCTAATAAAACAAAGTGTTGCGTGCCCGCATTATTGTCTGGGCACAGCCTACCGTACCCGGGTACTGTGATGTCCAGTTGCCATAAATACAGAATTTATGCTCCTTTCATGGTAAGCAGTATAGACAGCACCGTAAGAATGTTGGTCTGTGGCACAGGATGCTGCTCACTGGCGTTACGGTACTCCTCACCAAACTCCAAAATGACTCCCCTCACAATTGAACAAAGGGTTTCCGCGGTGGCTCCTTGCTGTAACACACACCTTTAGCTTTTCCTTCTGTTCATAGACAGCATCTCCAAGTCCACACCGGAGAGCAATTTCTCCTCCACGTCTAAGTGTGGAGAGGCAGCTAGTGCTCATGCGTGTGCCGATTTACCCCAGCCGCAGCCTAACTACAGTGTTTCGCCTAGTGAGTATGCTCAGCCTGACTGTGCCATTCCTGAGGCTAAGTCTTCATTTCAGGATACAGCGCATGATCCCACACTTAGTGCGAAAATCCTCTTTGCACAGGTACTTGCATTCCGTGCGGGTCTAAGTCCTGTTTTGTGCCTAGACACCATGCTAAAGCTGATAGTCTTTTTTCAGAGACTGTATTTCATGCTACTGAGCATGCTCAGGCACTTACTGCATCAGAGACTAGGTCCGGTAATGAACTCTTTGGCCCTGCCACTGATGTGGGGGGGCCCATATAGACCACAGGGCATCAGGTGTCCTGACGATGTGGCCAGGCCACTCCCAAATGGCTTTCAGAGGCCCGCCCCTATGACTTGTCACCTCATTATTGATGGTCAGACAATGACTGGTGAGGTGTTTGTGTCGTGGCAGCCATGAGGTCATAATTGAAGTTGCGGTTCCAAATAGGACGCTAGTTATGCCACTCATGACGTGTCACTCTGCTTTTGTCTCCAGGAGGTGCATTGTGGTCCACCCTGGTTTGGGGCGGACCCAGGTTATAAAACGGGCTGGTGCCAACAAGGAGGTGCGCAGTCTTCTATTATGCTCCGAAAGAGCACACCTCCATGTGTTGAACCCATTGCTGCTTTAGGCCAGAGGTAGGCAGGGATAGGGCGTCGATGCTGGCCGCCACCACAGTTGGTAACGCAGAACGGTTAAGACCAGCTCCTGTCCTACAAGTCCTGCTTGTGCAGCCCAGTGGCATTAACAGGCCTGCTGCTGCTGATGCGCCTGCTGTCCACAGGTGTGGCCCCAATGCACACGGTCAGCGTACTCAATGACCCCTGTGATGTTAACAGGGAGTTCCTGGGCTGGGTGGGCGTGTGGACCCTGTGACGCTAACAGGGCTCCCAGTCTCCAGATCCGAGTGGCGTCTAACTCGGTTCAGGCAACTATTAGTTTCATAGCCACACAGCTCTGTATCCTCCACCTAACCTTCCAGTTGCCAACCTCTCCTTTTCCATCTGGGAGCACGGTGGACATTGACTGCTGATGGGGATATATATCTTTCTCTTTCTTTTCTTATTAATTTTCGTTATATAGTGGTAACATAGTATATACCACCTTATCCAAATCTGCCAGTCCCACCGTAACAGATGGTGTTTCATCAGCAAATGGTACTTTTGCTTAATCACCAAACCCACGGACAAAAACTTTTTTCCCCTTTCCAACACACCTGTTCCCCTTTCCACCAGCATCTGTCCTTTTTCAACTCATTTTGTATATGACCAAAAGTGCAACTCTGCAGCGACACAGTACTCAATGCCATCTCAGCACAGCAGCCAGCCCTCAGTCCCTCAGATGTGGACAAGTAAAAGACCATTTCCTCCTATCCATGACAAAGCGTTGAGATTCACTCTGTGCAGCACTGGTGTTTACTGGAAAAGCAGATCTAAGAATCCGTACCACCTTCTGCAGATACTCCTGTATACGTGCGTCCCTTTCTATGGCAGGAATTATTTCACCAAATTTTGTCTTGTACCAGGGATCTAACAGTGTGGCAACCCAGTAGTTAGCATTACTTCGAATTCGTACAATCCGAGGGTCATGTTGTAGGTAGTGCAGCAAGAAGGCGCTCATGTGTCTTGTGCATCCAGGAGGACCAAGTGCTTGGTGTGTTGGTGGCAGAGAGGTGAGAATCGTGCCTCCTTCCTCTGCCCTCTCCCCCCAACCTCGCACAACCGAAATGTGAGCAAGCTCTCACTCATCTGCTGAGTCTTCCATGCCCATCGCAAGTTCGTCCTCCATTTCTTCATGGCTCCTGCACCTTCCTCAACAATTTTTGCTGATACTATGCGCCCTTGTTAATCCCTCTCCCCCACCATGACTGCCGCCTAGGTGCCGCTGACCATCTGGACCTTGTAGATCTTGTTATTCCTTCCGCATATGACTCCTCCTGTACTTCCTCTCCTTCCTCTTGTCCCAACACCTGACTCCGAATAATAATTACAGTGTGCTCCATCATGTAGATGACCAGAATTGTCACGCTGAGAATGGCATTGCCAGTGCTAAACATCTTCGTCAACATTTGTAAACTGTGTAGAAGGGTGCATAGGTCCTTGATCTGACACCACTCCAGCAGCGTGATCTGCACCACCTCTGGATCAAGTTAGGCCAGGCTATATGTCATAACGTATTGCAGCAGGGTTCAGCTTTGCTGCCACAAACGCTGCAACATGTGCAGATTCAAATTCATGCATGTCGGCACATCGCATTTCAGGCGTTTAACCACCAGACCTAAAGACTTCTGGAGCGACGAAAGTTGTTGAGCTGCTTTGTGCGAACAATGGAAGTGAGCACGTAGCGAGCGTGCCCGCTGCACAAGGCCATGTAGGCCGGGAGGGTGTTTTAAAAATTGCTGGAGAATTAGATTCAACACGTGAGCCACACAAGGCACGTGTGTCACATTGTCACGGCGAAGGGCCGCACCCATGTTTGCATCATTGTCACACCCGGCCTTCCCTGTCTGCTGGTTGAGTGGAGACAACCATTGATGAAACTTGATCTCCAGAGCTATCCGTCCACAACTTCTCAGCGGTGTGACTCACATTTCCCATACATTTCAAAGTAAACATTTGACTGCATGATGGCATTGAGCTCTGCTGCCAGCATAGTAAGGAGGAGGTGTGTGGTTTTCCTTGTGCGCAGTTACAAGGAAGGGTGCCCTGACCACACAGGGTTTGGGCCGAGGTGAAGGACCCACACGAGGTTGAGGAGGCAGAAGCAGTGTATTATCTTCTACATACAGAGGAAGGATTGATACAACTCGTGGGGACAGCAAGACTTGTACAGCAGACCCTTCTCCATCTCTCCCCATAGTAACCCATTGCCCAGTCAGTGACATGTAACACCCCTGTCCATGCTTACTGGGCCAAGTATCTGTGGAGAAATGCACCCTGTCACACAGTTTCTCAAAGAAACGGTGATGTTTGGTGCGACATGCTGGTGTAGCACAAGCACGCCTTTGTTGGAGAAGGAGTGGCGCCTGGGCATCGGCTCTTGGGGCACTGCGATGGGCATAAGGTCTCGAAAATCCTCAGTTAAAAAGGTTGAAAAGGAAGCATTTTGGTAGCCAACAGTTTGCAGATGCTGAAAGTCAAGCTCTAAGCCATGTCATGCCCTTCTAAAAGCATGTAAAACACAGCAAGGGGACTCCAACCACAGTCTCCCTCGTTTCCACTAATTGGGCCACACACACCCCACTTGACTTGCATCAGTTGACCCCCATTTTCAAGATGAAAAAGATGCTTTGCATGAAGCACTCTCAAAAATACACGTGCCTTTCGCCTCCCCTGGCTGAGCCAAGGGAAGAAAAGTCCTCTGAGAGCCATGACTTGTTCATCTTGGTGAACGTTAGTCTGTCCACATTGTCAGTGGACAGATGCGTGTGCTTAGCTGTCTGCACACCCCCAGCAGCACTGAGGACACGTTCCGAGAAAACGTTGGCTGCGGGACACAACAAGATCCCCAAGGTGTACATGGTGAGCTCAGGCAATTTATCCAGATTGGAAGCCTAAAATGAGCAGGGCTCAAGTTGCACAGTAATGGCATGGACGTTCCCTTGCATATACCCATATCTGTGTCTCCTCCTCTTTTTTCTTGTCCTGCTCTTTTTTTTTCGCATGAGTATATGTCCTTGTCACTTTCCCATGTGTTTGTGTTGTGTTGTGAGTTGTTTGTCACCTTTTGGACACCTTTGAGGGTGTTTTCTAGTTGTTTTTATGTGTTTGTGATTGCCTGCCATTGTTTCCTATGCGGTTCGAGTTCGGTTCGGTTTCAACATGGCTCCTCATGGCAAAGAATTCTCTGACGAGCTGAAAGAAAGAATTGTTGCTCTACGTAAAGATGGCGTTAAGAAGATTACCAACACTCTGAAACTGAGCTGCAGCACAGTAGCCAACACCATACAGCAGTTTAACAAGACAGATTCCACTCGGAACAGGTCTTGTCATGGTCGACAAAAGAAGTTGAGTGCACATGATCAGCATCATATCCAGAGATTGTCTTCTCAAAATAGTTGTATGAGTGCTGCCAACATTGCTGCAGGGGGTTAAAGGTGTGGGGGCAGTCAGTCTGTCAGTGTTCTGTCACTATCTGTCAGTGTTCAGACCATACGCCGCACACTGCATCAAATTGGTCTCCATGGCTTTCGTCTCAGAAACAAGAATCTTTTAAAGATGATGCACAAGAAAGTCCACAAAAAGTTTGTTGAAGAAAAGCTGACTAAACACATGGTTTATTGTAACCATGTACTGTGCTCTGATGAGACAAAAATATACTTATTTGGTTCAGATGGTGTTAAGAATGTGTAGTGGCAGCTAGGTGAGGAGTACAAAGATAAGTTTGACCTACCTACAGTCTAGCTCAGTGGTGGGATTGTCATGGTTTTTGGTTGCACGAGTGCTGCCAGCTATGGGGAGCTACAGTTCAATGGAGGACCCCTGAATGTCAGCATATGACATACTGAAGCAGACTATGGTCCCCTGCCTTTGCAAAGTGGGCCGCAGGGCAGTTTTCCAACATAGACTACGGTTCAAAAGTTTAGGGTCACTTAGATATTTCCTTATTTTTGAAAGAATAGCACATTTTTTTTCAATGAAGCTAACATTAAACAGAAATATACTCTATACATTGTTAATGTGGTAAAAGACTATTCTAGCTGCCAACGTCTGGTTTTTAATGCAATATCTACATAGTTGTATAGAGGCCCATTTCCAACAACCATCACTCCAGTGTTCTAATGGTACATTGTGTTTGCTAACTGTGTTAGAAGGCTAATGGATGTTTAGAAATCCCTTGAAAACCCTTGTACAAGTATAATAGCACAGCTGAAAACAGTGTTGCTGATTAGAGAAGCTATAAAACTGACCTTCCTTTGAGCTATTTGATAATCTGGAGCATTACATTTGTTGATTCCATTAAACTCTCAAAATGTCTAGAAAAAGAGAACTTTCATGTGAAACTCAATAGTGTATTCTTGTTCTTAAAAATAAAAGATATTCCATGCGAGAAATTGCCAAGAAACTGAAGATTTCCTACAATGGTGTGTACTATTTCCTTCAGAGGAGAGCACAAACAGGCTCTAACCACAGTAGAAAGAGAAGTGGGAGGCCGCGCTGCACAACTGAGCAACAAGACAAGTATATTAGAGTCTCTAGTTTGAGAAATCAACGCCTCACAGGTCCTCAACTGGCAGCTTCATTAAATAGTACCCACAAAATGCCAGTGTCAACACCTACAGTGAAGAGGTGACTCCGGGATGCTGGCCTTCAGGGCAGAGGGGCAAAGAAAAAGCCATATCTGAGACTGGCTAATAAAAGGAAAATATTAATATGGGCAAAATAACACAGACATTGGACAGAGGGAGATTGGAAAAAAGTGTTATGGACAGACGAATCGAAGTTTGAAGTGTTTGGATCACACAGAAGAACATTTGTGAGCTGCAGAACAACTGAAAAGATGCTGTAAGAGTGCCTGATGCCATGTGTCAAGCATGGTGGAGGTAATGTGATGGTCTGGGGTTGCTTTGGTGCTGGTAAAATGGGAGATTTGTACACTGTAAAAGGGATTTTGAATAAGGAAGGCAATCACTCCATTTTGCAACGCCTGTGGACAGCGCTTGATTGGAGCCAATTTCATCCTACAACAGGACAATGACCCAAAGCACACCTCCAAATTATGCATAAACTATTTAGGGAAGAAGCAGGCAGCTGGTATTCTATCTGTAATGCAGTGGCCAGCCCAGTCACCAGATCTCAACCCTATTGAACTGTTGTGGGAGCAGCTTGACCGTATGGTGCGCAAAAATCGCCCATCAAGCCAATCCAACCTGTGGGAGGGGCTTCTGGAAGCATGGAGTGAAATATCTCCAGATTACCACAGCCAAGGTCTGCAAAGCTGGAATTGCTGCAAAGGAGCATTCTGTGCCGAAAGCAAAATTTGAAGGAGAAAATTATTATTTCAATTAAAAATCATTATTTCTAACCTCGTCAATGTCTGGACTATATTTTCTATTCATTATGCAATTCATTTGATAAAAAAAAGTATGATATTTCATGGAAAAGACAAAATTGTCTGAGTGACTCCAAACTTTTGAACTGTAGTGTAACAACCCCTAACACACCTCCAAGTCCCCCTTTATCTTGCTAAACAAACTGAGGGTAAAGGTGCTGAACTGGCCAATCAAATCTCTAGTCCTTACCTCTATTGAGCATCTGTGGGGCCTCCTCAACTGAAAGGTGGAAGAGCGCAAGGTCTCTAACATTCATCAGCTCCATGATGTCATCATGGAAGAGTGGAAGAGTATAACCAGTAAAACCTTTGAAGCTCTAGTAATTTCCGTGACCAAGAGATTTAAGGCAGTGCTTGAAAATATTGGTAGACACACAATATTCACACTTTGGGCAACAATATGGCCATTTTCACTTATGGGAGTACTTACTTTTGCTGCAGGTAGTTTAGACATTAATGGCTGTGTGTGAGTTATTTAGAGGGCACCAAATTTAAATTGATATACAAGCTGTACACTGACCCTGTACATTGTATCAAAGTGTCAGATCTTCAGTCTTGTCCCATTAAAAATATATAATAAAATATTTACAATAATGTGGGGGTGAGCATATTTTTGTGATATGCTGATATATAATTTTTCCCCAGTAACTTCTTGTGTTGCTCTTAAAGCATAGCATGTTCTTAGTTCTCAGACAAGCACCTCTTGTACATGTTGCTGTATCAGCTATATACTTTTTTGAAGAATATCTCCAGCGATAATATTTGAACATATGATTTTAAAGGGGCATTCTTGATGAAACAACTCCTGTAAGCATGCTGTGCAATGTAGTAAATTGATAACATCATTAAAGCTGTATAGTGATGAGCGAGTACTAAAAAGCTCGGGTGCTCGAAGCTCGGGCCGAGCCTCCCAAGATACTCGTGTACTCGGCCCGAGCAACGAGCCCAATGTTATCCTATGGGAGACCCGAGTATTTTTGTGAAATGACCCCCGGCAGCATGGAGAAACCCTAAAAATGTCACAAAAGTCTCAGAAGAGTGCTCAAATGACATGGCAACAGCATGGGGAAGACCCCTTGAAGCATTTATCACTCAAAAGTCACAGCTGTGAACAATTTTGTCCGCGTTTTACGCCATTTTTACGGACTCACCAGAAAACCTTCCAAAATGACCCCAAAATGATTTTTCATGGCGGAAATGTTAAGGGCACATACCCAATAGTGAGATAGAGCTGGTGTATGTTACTTTTTGAGATCAATACATGAAAGATTTTACGTGAAAACATTGTGTGGCACTCCGATGTCCCTGAGAAGAGACGTACATGAAGGCCTCTTGAGTCTAATGTGCCCATTTTGAGGAAGTGAGTCTTTGTAGTATTTTCCTTTGCCAGGGCAGTCCTAAATTGTGAGGTTCACCAATGCCCCTGCATACAGACGTGCATGAGGGCCTGTAAACCTGAAGTGCCCATTGGAAGGAAGTGGGTGTATTATAGTATAGCCCTTAGGCAGGGAAGCCAAACATTGGGAGGCTCCACGTTGTCCCTGGATAGAGACGTGCATGAAGGCCTGTAAACCTGAAGTGCCCATTGGAAGGAAGTGGGTGTATTATAGTATAGCCCTTAGGCAGGGAAGCCAAACATTGGGAGGCTCCACGTTGTCCCTGGATAGAGACGTGCATGAAGGCCTGTAAACCTGAAGTGCCCATTGGAAGGAAGTGGGTGTATTATAGTATAGCCCTTAGGCAGGGAAGCCAAAAATTGGGAGGCTCCACGTTGTCCCTGGATAGAGACGTGCATGAAGGCCTGTAAACCTGAAGTGCCCATTGGAAGGAAGTGGGTGTATTATAGTATAGCCCTTAGGCAGGGAAGCCAAACATTGGGAGGCTCCACGTTGTCCCTGGATAGAGACGTGCATGAAGGCCTGTAAACCTGAAGTGCCCATTGGAAGGAAGTGGGTGTATTATAGTATAGCCCTTAGGCAGGGAAGCCAAACATTGGGAGGCTCCACGTTGTCCCTGGATAGAGACGTGCATGAAGGCCTGTAAACCTGAAGTGCCCATTGGAAGGAAGTGGGTGTATTATAGTATAGCCCTTAGGCAGGGAAGCCAAACATTGGGAGGCTCCACGTTGTCCCTGGATAGAGACGTGCATGAAGGCCTGTAAACCTGAAGTGCCCATTGGAAGGAAGTGGGTGTATTATAGTATAGCCCTTAGGCAGGGAAGCCAAACATTGGGAGGCTCCACGTTGTCCCTGGATAGAGACGTGCATGAAGGCCTGTAAACCTGAAGTGCCCATTGGAAGGAAGTGGGTGTATTATAGTATAGCCCTTAGGCAGGGAAGCCAAACATTGGGAGGCTCCACGTTGTCCCTGGATAGAGACGTGCATGAAGGCCTGTAAACCTGAAGTGCCCATTGGAAGGAAGTGGGTGTATTATAGTATAGCCCTTAGGCAGGGAAGCCAAACATTGGGAGGCTCCACGTTGTCCCTGGATAGAGACGTGCATGAAGGCCTGTAAACCTGAAGTGCCCATTGGAAGGAAGTGGGTGTATTATAGTATAGCCCTTAGGCAGGGAAGCCAAACATTGGGAGGCTCCACGTTGTCCCTGGATAGAGACGTGCATGAAGGCCTGTAAACCTGAAGTGCCCATTGGAAGGAAGTGGGTGTATTATAGTATAGCCCTTAGGCAGGGAAGCCAAACATTGGGAGGCTCCACGTTGTCCCTGGATAGAGACGTGCATGAAGGCCTGTAAACCTGAAGTGCCCATTGGAAGGAAGTGGGTGTATTATAGTATAGCCCTTAGGCAGGGAAGCCAAACATTGGGAGGCTCTACGTTGTCCCTGGATAGAGACCTGTTAGGTTCTTAGTGCCTCCGTGCTTGCATTTAAAAACCGCACGTGTGTGCCTGTTGGTGGCAGCTTTCCGCTGCATTTGTGTGAGTTTTGCACAAACTTGGATATAACACACAAGTCTAGTGAATACACATCAGCACAGCATTGCAAAATGCGCAAGGGCGTTGTCAACGAACAAGGAAGTGGACGTGATGGTGGTGCAGGCAGACACCGAGGTTGTGTGCAAGCTCTAATTTCGCCACAACAAAGGGCCACATCTAGTCGCTCGCACGTCCTGTCCCAAATTCTTGGGGACCGCAGCAGTACACCCCTCTTGAACCAAGACCAGTGTCAACAGGTTGTTAGTTGGATAGCGGATAATGCTTCCAGTCAGATTGGCACCACCACAAACACTCTGTCTTCCACACGGTCAAGTGTCAGTAGCCGTGATACTGCACCGCACATTTCAGAACCTGATCCTCCTTCCTACCACCAGGCCGAGTACACGTCCACGGACATTACTGATCCCACACTTGGACACTCGGAATAGCTGTTCGTTCACGTTTCCATTCACAAATTCTGGCCTCTCGCCAGCTCCTGTTGAAGTGGGCCATGACGAGATTGTATGTACAGATGCACAAATATTTGAGCAGCCACGTTCTCACGAAGTTGGCAACGTGTCTCAACAAGGGGTGGCCGATGATGAGACACAATTGTCAGGAAGTCAGGAGGAGGAGCAGGGTGCGGAAGAGGAAGACGACGTGGTGGATGATCCAGTAACTGACCCAACCTGGCAGGAGGATATGCAGAGCGAGGACAGCAGTGCACAGGGGGAGGGAGGCGTAGCATCACAACAGGCAGTAAGAAGCAGAGTGGTGGCCCCAGGCAGACGTCAGTCAACTGTTCCCCGGAACAACACGACACAAGGTGCCTGTACAAATGTTAGGTCTTCCCGAGTCTGGCTGTAATACTATTGTATGTATTGAGGATTTCGATTGCGTTAGGGCAATGACAACCAGAGACGAGTTCTTGGTGCAAGACATTTATAATATGCAACCAGCAAATATGTACATAAACGGAACAAAAACACAGTAGAACATAAATACAGGAAATACCTTCCAGGGACTGAGCGAAAGGGAATTCCCGGTACCGCGCACCGGACTCCCCCAGGGAGACCACCAACAGCAAACCCCTATACAGGGACTGTCTGGCAATCACCCCAGAAGCCCTAAATGCGCAGCAGCCGGGACACAAAAGGGCAATAGGTAAGTCGAAAAATGTCTGTACGTGATGTGAGTCCAGAGTGGTATTAAACGGAAGGAACCGGGCAGAAGTTCCGACCAAAGACGGCAAACGGAGTCCAGGTACAGCTAGATGATACCAGATGAAGTCCAGAGTCGGTGTCGGTTGTTTTCCAAGAGGATCCGAATAACAATCAGGAACCAAAAGCAGCAGGGCAGGAGCACACAGGAAGCAGTATACTCAGGCACTGGACTAAGCTTTAGGGGCGGCTTTTAAACAGATGGACAGGAAGTAGGGCAACATAACAGAAAACTCCATGTTAACAAAGGGCAAGCTCTTTCAAAAGAAAACTGGAAAACCAGGAACTCTGACACTGGCAGTTTTTTAAGTTGGCTCCAGATGATTCTAAAAAGGCCATTTGCAACACCTGCCATGCCAGCATCAGCAGGGGTACCAAAACTAGCAGCCTGACCACCACCAGCATGATCAGGCACATGTCAGCCAAGCACCCGACTTTGTGGGAAGTACAACAGAGTCGAGGAGCAGTGCTTGCTGATGTCACTGCTACGTCTTCGCTGGTTGTGCATGCGAGCCAATCCCCTGTCCATGCTGCCTGCGAACAAGCCTCCTCCACTCCTGCACCTGCAGTTGCCTACGCAGAAAGAACACCATCATCAAGCACGTCCTTGTCCCAGCGCAACGTTCAGTTATCCATTCAGCAAACCTTTGAGCGCAGGCGCAAATACACTGCCAACACCCCACATGCCACAGTTCTAAATGCTAACATTTCGCGACTGCTTGCGCTGGAAATGTTGCCTTTTAGGCTGGTTGAGACAGAAGCATTCCGCGAACTGATGGTGGCAGCTGTCCCACGTTACTCGGTCCACAGCCGCCACTATTTCTCCCTGTGTGCCGTCCCCGCATTGCATAACTAACCACGTGTCACAAAACATCACACGTGCCCGGAACAACGCTGTTTCAGCCAAAGTCCACCTAACCACAGACACGTGGACAAGTGCATGTGGGCAAGGCCGCTACATCTCGTTGACGTCACACTGGGTTAATATTGTGCAAGCTGGGACCCAGTCTGAGCGAGGGACGGAATACGTCCTTCACACACCAAGTTTTGCAGGCCCTACCTCAGTCAGGGTTTCACACACACTCTACAGCTCCGGAATGTCATGCTCCTCAGCCTCCTCCTCCTCCTGCGCATCCTGATCCACTTTACCCTCCACACCAGTCCCAAGCTGTAAGTGTCGCTGGCGGAGGAGGGGACGGTGCGCTCTCCCACTGCTCGGGTCCGGCTGACGCAGCTCTACGGCTGCTGCTGCTCGTTGGCTCGAGCGATGGCCGGATCCCGGGGACTCGAGCGGCGCTACTCGCCCGTGAGTGAAAAGGGGTGGTTTGGGTTTTGGGGATATTGTCCGTGACGCCACCCACGGTTGTGGTGATTGTGTGGACACCACCGCTGCTCTGGACGGGGATCCCGGGAGCCTGTGACAGGGAGCAGCTTTGTTGTTATTTCTCCCCTACGTGGGTAGGGGGGTTGGTTGTCCCGGGGCCTGGTGATGGGGTAGAGATGGATGACAGGCGGGTTGCGGGGCCTGATGAAGTGCATGGTCGCAGGGGCAGCGCTGTGCCGCACGGCACGGAGGTACTCACTCAGCCCAATGATGATGACACAGTTCAGGGTAAAACAAGTGGCTGGATGGACGGGTCACTCGGACGGCTGCGGTTGTTCCTCCCTGCAGGTTAGTGATGACTGTCTCTCCCTGCACCGAAGTTAAGTGTTGGTAGTGATGGTTTCCCAACGGTAACCCGCTCCCTGACCTGGATATGGGCCGGAGGAGCCCCTTTTGCCCACAGGCGCTGGCCCTGGGAGACGGTTGCCCTTGCCGGTGGCTGTGTCTCCCCTTCACGGTTGTACGGTTGCCTTCTATCTGGACTTGGCTGTTTGGAAACCCTGAGGTCCCCTTCAATAACGGATTTGGCAAATTCACGGCGACACCAAGCCTTGCCGGGATCCGAAAGTCCTCTGCCAATGGTGCTGGCTTCGCTTTGTATACCGGTCCGGTACGGCCGGGTCACCACCCGTCCACGGTCCTTACGGCAGACTCCAATCGGCCTCCACTGCAGACGGTCACCACATCCTGCCAACCTTGCTGTCCTGTCCAGGCCACACACCCGGACCAACTTCAGGCTCTTTGCTGTCACTTTTCTCCTCTCTACTACTTTCCTCCTTCCACTTCCTTAGCTTAACTCTCACTGCCTGTGTTTTCCCTCCTCCTCGGTGGGTGGAGACCAACCGCCTGGCTCCACACCCTGGTGTGGACAACAGCCCCTGGGGAAGGCAACAAGGATTTTGTGTTTTGACTATGATATGCCTGCAGGGAGTGTGGGGTGTTTAAGTGTTGTGCTCTGTGGCCCCTGGCTTGTCCAGGGCGACACAGAAGCACTGCAGCACTGCCTCGGCGAAGCGGCAACAGGCAGTGCTGAAGCTAATCTGCATAGGTGACAAACCCCACAATGCAGAAGAGGTGTGGACAGCTCTGAAACAGCAGGCAGATCACTGGCTCACAACTCTGAACCTAAAGCCAGGAAAGGTGGTGTGTGACAATGGCCGGAACCTGGTGGCGGCTTTGAGGCGAGGCCAGCTGACACATGTTCCATGCTTGGCCCATGTGCTCAACCTCGAGGTTCAGCGGTTTCTAAAGTCATAGTCAGAGCTGTCTGATCTGCTGGTAAAAGTTCGCCGCCTGTCTGCACATTTTCGAAAGTCACCTACTGCTTCAGCCGGCCTTGCCGCCTTAAGACGCCGTTTGCATCTTCCGGCACACAGACTGGTGTGTGATGTCCCCACGCGTTGGAATTCAACTCTGCACATGTTGGTCAGGATATGTGAGCAGAAGAGGGCAGTTGTTGAGTACCTGCATCACCTAAGCCGTCGGGAAATGGGTCAAACTCCACACATAACACCTGAGGAGTGGAGATGGATGTCCGACCTATGCACCATCCGCCAAAACTTTGAGGACTACAACAAGATGGTGAGCGGCGATGACGACATTATTAGCGTCACCATACCGCTTCTCTGCCTTCTAAAATGGTCTCTGCTCAGAAAACAAACATGATGCATTGCAGGCGGAGCGCGATGAGTTTCAGCAAGAAACAGTAGTGGGTGTGGGTGATGATAACACACAGCCCAGCCTCGTCTCATCACAACGTGCAGTGGAGGACTATGACGAGGAGGAGGATGAAGACATGGAGCAACTCTCTGGCCAAATTGAGGATATGACATGCAGTCATATCCTCGGTTCAGCGTGGCTGGCCAGAGGACAGGGTAGATGATGAGGAGGAGGAGGACAGCATGTTCAGTCATCGTGTCGGTCAGGATACTGAAGTGATGGCTGTTAAGAGTCTGGCACACATGGCTGACTTTATGGTAAGCTGCCTGTCTCGTGACCCTCGCGTTAAGAACATCTTGGCCGACAATCATTACTGGTTGGTAACACTGTTAGACCCACGCTAAAAGGAGAACTTTATGTCTCTTATTCCCGAGGCGGAGAGGTCAGGCAAAATGCAGCAGTTCCAGAAGGCCATAGTCACGGAAGTAGGCAAAGCATTCCCCTCACAAAACGCTAGCGGCATAGGTCATGAATCAGTGGACAACCGAGGCGTACAGCCGAGAGAGGCACAAGTCCAATCCGCCAGAGGTAGGGGAACAGTCTTTAAGATGTGTGACAGTTTTCTCAGCCCCTCACGTACCACAGCCCCTGAGGTGCGGGGTAGTGCCACAAGAAATCCTAAGTTTGCCCAGATGCTGAAGGAGTACCTTGCAGATCGAACAACTGTACTCCGACATTCCTCTGTGCCTTACAATTATTGGGTATCCAAGCTGGACACGTGGCATGAATTGGCTCTCTACGCCTTGGAAGTCCTGGCCTGCCCTGCTGCTAGCGTTTTGTCAGAGCGTGTTTTTAGTGCCGCAGGTGGAATCATTACAGATAAACGCACCCGCCTGTCAACTGAAAATGCTGACAAGCTGACTCTGATCAAGATGAACAAGGGTTGGATTGGGCCAGACTTCACCACACCACCAGCAAATGAGAGCGGAATTTAAAGTTTGCCATGTACCTCCACTCACCCATGGGTACACACTTCTGGAGTTTGGCTAATCGCTGGACTGCTCCTCCTTCTCCTCATGCGCCACCATGATGATGACCGTTACAAATTGCAATACTTAGGCCTTTGTTTCAGGTATACCCCCAGTGGTAAATTTTTTCGCCCATTCTTTGCAGAATGGACATTACAACGACAGGAGACCCACTCCTTTGCAATGGGAACAATGTTTTGAGGCCCTCATGCACGTCTCTATCCAGGGACAACGTGGAGCCTGACGCTGCCACCGACTGCCACACACGTGCTGTTTTTAAATGCAAGCACGGACGCAATAAGAACCTAACTGGTTTTTAGGAGCGACAATTACTGAGAAGTCTGACACTATCAGACACTGCTGACTGACGTGTATTATACACTAGACTTGTGCGTTATATAATAGTTTGTGCAAAACGCGCACCTGTACCCTGCCACCGACTGCCACACACGTGCTGTTTTTAAATGCAAGCACGGACGCAATAAGAACATAACTGGTTTTTAGGAGCGACAATTACTGAGAAGTCTGACACTATCAGACACTGCTGACTGACGTGTATTATACACTAGACTTGTGCGTTATATAATAGTTTGTGCAAAACGCGCACCTGTACCCTGCCACCGACTGCCACACACGTGCTGTTTTTAAATGCAAGCACGGACGCAATAAGAACCTAACTGGTTTTTAGGAGCGACAATTACTGAGAAGTCTGACACTATCAGACACTGCTGACTGACGTGTATTATACACTAGACTTGTGCGTTATATAATAGTTTGTGCAAAACGCGCACCTGTACCCTGCCACCGACTGCCACACACGTGCTGTTTTTAAATGCAAGCACGGACGCAATAAGAACATAACTGGTTTTTAGGAGCGACAATTACTGAGAAGTCTGACACTATCAGACACTGCTGACTGACGTGTATTATACACTAGACTTGTGCGTTATATAATAGTTTGTGCAAAACGCGCACCTGTACCCTGCCACCGACTGCCACACACGTGCTGTTTTTAAATGCAAGCACGGACGCAATAAGAACCTAACTGGTTTTTAGGAGCGACAATTACTGAGAAGTCTGACACTATCAGACACTGCTGACTGACGTGTATTATACACTAGACTTGTGCGTTATATAATAGTTTGTGCAAAACGCGCACCTGTACCCTGCCACCGACTGCCACACACGTGCTGTTTTTAAATGCAAGCACGGACGCAATAAGAACCTAACTGGTTTTTAGGAGCGACAATTACTGAGAAGTCTGACACTATCAGACACTGCTGACTGACGTGTATTATACACTAGACTTGTGCGTTATATAATAGTTTGTGCAAAACGCGCACCTGTACCCTGCCACCGACTGCCACACACGTGCTGTTTTTAAATGCAAGCACGGACGCAATAAGAACCTAACTGGTTTTTAGGAGCGACAATTACTGAGAAGTCTGACACTATCAGACACTGCTGACTGACGTGTATTATACACTAGACTTGTGCGTTATATAATAGTTTGTGCAAAACGCGCACCTGTACCCTGCCACCGACTGCCACACACGTGCTGTTTTTAAATGCAAGCACGGACGCAATAAGAACCTAACTGGTTTTTAGGAGCGACAATTACTGAGAAGTCTGACACTATCAGACACTGCTGACTGACGTGTATTATACACTAGACTTGTGCGTTATATAATAGTTTGTGCAAAACGCGCACCTGTACCCTGCCACCGACTGCCACACACGTGCTGTTTTTAAATGCAAGCACGGACGCAATAAGAACATAACTGGTTTTTAGGAGCGACAATTACTGAGAAGTCTGACACTATCAGACACTGCTGACTGACGTGTATTATACACTAGACTTGTGCGTTATATAATAGTTTGTGCAAAATGCGCACCTGTACCCTGCCACCGACTGCCACACACGTGCTGTTTTTAAATGCAAGCACGGACGCAATAAGAACCTAACTGGTTTTTAGGAGCGACAATTACTGAGAAGTCTGACACTATCAGACACTGCTGACTGACGTGTATTATACACTAGACTTGTGCGTTATATAATAGTTTGTGCAAAACGCGCACCTGTACCCTGCCACCGACTGCCACACACGTGCTGTTTTTAAATGCAAGCACGGACGCAATAAGAACATAACTGGTTTTTAGGAGCGACAATTACTGAGAAGTCTGACACTATCAGACACTGCTGACTGACGTGTATTATACACTAGACTTGTGCGTTATATAATAGTTTGTGCAAAACGCGCACCTGTACCCTGCCACCGACTGCCACACACGTGCTGTTTTTAAATGCAAGCACGGACGCAATAAGAACCTAACTGGTTTTTAGGAGCGACAATTACTGAGAAGTCTGACACTATCACACACTGCTGACTGACGTGTATTATACACTAGACTTGTGCGTAATATAATAGTTTGTGCAAAACGCGCACCTGTACGCTGCCACCGACTGCCACACACGTGCTGTTTTTAAATGCAAGCACGGACGCAATAAGAACCTAACTGGTTTTTAGGAGCGACAATTACTGAGAAGTCTGACACTATCTGGACTGTTTTACACTGTGTACACCAGCCCCAGATATGATGAAGGCTGGTATACGGTCACCACTAGGAATGGCTATATATACCCTGCCTGCCTGCCTGTATACTGCTACAATAGTCCTGACAAGGACTCTTCTGGTCACTAGCCTGTATTCCGACCTGGCTATACCCTGCCTGTATATAGCAACAATAGTCCTGAGAAGGACTCTGCTACTGTACTCCGACCTGGCTATACCCTGCCTGCCTGTATACAACTAGAATAGTCCTGAGAAGGACTTCTGGTCACACTGTTTGCAGCCCTGCTCCGGAACTAACTATAAAGGGCCGCAAAGCTTTCCCTGAATCAGCGACACTCTCCCTACACTGACTGTCTGAATAGCTGTGAGCAGAGCACAGCGCGCCGGCCGATATAAAGGCTCGGTGACGCTGTGCAGGCCGGCCAATCACTGCAATTCCACAACTAACAGGGCTGTGGCATTGCAGTGGTCTGCCAGCCAATCCCTGCATGAGGGCTGGCTCTCAAAAGAGCGCCAACATGCAGAAATGAAGACCACGAGTAAAGCACGAGTATCGCGAGATTACTCGGTCCCCGCCGAGCAGCCCGAGTACAGTGATACTCGTGCGAGTACCGAGTAGTGACAAGCATGCTCGCTCATCACTAAAGCTGTAGTGCTTGCATTTCCCTAGTTTCAATTAAGTTTTGGGTTCAGGATTCCACTCTCCTACTAACATGGACATGTGCCAACTAGCAATGTTTTGACCTTCTCATAATATTCTGTTCAGAAAAGCATAAAAGAAACTGGTCAGCATGTAACCAAGAGTATAAAAATTGCAGATTTGCAGTCACATAATGATTAGTGATGAGCGAGCATGCTTGTCACTACTCGGTACTCGCACGAGTATCACTGTACTCGGGCTGCTCGGCGGGGACCGAGTAATCTCGCGATACTCGTGCTTTACTCGTGGTCTTCATTTCTGCATGTTGGCGCTCTTTTGAGAGCCAGCCCTCATGCAGGGATTGGCTGGCAGACCACTGCAATGCCACAGCCCTGTTAGTTGTGGAATTGCAGTGATTGGCCGGCCTGCACAGCGTCACCGAGCCTTTATATAGGCCGGCGCGCTGTGCTCTGCTCACAGCTATTCTGACAGTGAGTGTAGGGAGAGTGTCGCTGATTCAGGGAAAGCTTTGCGGCCCTTTATAGCTTTTTCAGTTGCAGGGCTGCAAACAGTGTGACCAAAAGTCCTTCTCAGGACTATTCTAGTTGTATACAGGCAGGCAGGGTATAGCCAGGTCGGAGTACAGTAGCAGAGTCCTTCTCAGGACTATTGTTGCTATATACAGGCAGGGTATAGCCAGGTCTGAATACAGGCTAGTGACCAAAAGAGTCCTTGTCAGGACTATTGTAGCAGTATACAGGCAGGCAGGCAGGCAGGGTAGTGGTGACCGTATACCAGCCTTCATATCTGGGGCTGGTGTACACAGTGTAAAACAGTCCAGATAGTGTCTGACTTGTCTGTACTGTAATTGTCGCTCCCCAAAAAAACCTGTTAGTAGGTTATTATTGCGTCCGTGCTTGGTTTTTAAAACCGCACGTGTGTGCCTGTTGGTGGCAGCGTACAGGTGCACTGGTGTGCGTTTACCAAACTATTATATAACGCACAAGTGTAGTGTATAATACACGTCAGTCAGCAGTGGCTGATAGTGTCAGAGTTCTTAATTTTTGCTCCTAAAACCTGTGTTAGGTTATTATTGCGTCCGTGCTTGGTTTTTAAAACCGCACGTGTGTGCCTGTTGGTGGCAGCGTACAGGTGCACTGGTGTGCGTTTACCAAACTATTATATAACGCACAAGTGTAGTGTATAATACACGTCAGTCAGCAGTGGCTGATAGTGTCAGAGTTCTTAATTTTTGCTCCTAAAACCTGTGTTAGGTTATTATTGCGTCCGTGCTTGGTTTTTAAAACCGCACGTGTGTGCCTGTTGGTGGCAGCGTACAGGTGCACTGGTGTGCGTTTACCAAACTATTATATAACGCACAAGTGTAGTGTATAATACACGTCAGTCAGCAGTGGCTGATAGTGTCAGAGTTCTTAATTTTTGCTCCTAAAACCTGTGTTAGGTTATTATTGCGTCCGTGCTTGGTTTTTAAAACCGCACGTGTGTGCCTGTTGGTGGCAGCGTACAGGTGCACTGGTGTGCGTTTACCAAACTATTATATAACGCACAAGTGTAGTGTATAATACACGTCAGTCAGCAGTGGCTGATAGTGTCAGAGTTCTTAATTTTTGCTCCTAAAACCTGTGTTAGGTTATTATTGCGTCCGTGCTTGGTTTTTAAAACCGCACGTGTGTGCCTGTTGGTGGCAGCGTACAGGTGCACTGGTGTGCGTTTACCAAACTATTATATAACGCACAAGTGTAGTGTATAATACACGTCAGTCAGCAGTGGCTGATAGTGTCAGAGTTCTTAATTTTTGCTCCTAAAACCTGTGTTAGGTTATTATTGCGTCCGTGCTTGGTTTTTAAAACCGCACGTGTGTGCCTGTTGGTGGCAGCGTACAGGTGCACTGGTGTGCGTTTACCAAACTATTATATAACGCACAAGTGTAGTGTATAATACACGTCAGTCAGCAGTGGCTGATAGTGTCAGAGTTCTTAATTTTTGCTCCTAAAACCTGTGTTAGGTTATTATTGCGTCCGTGCTTGGTTTTTAAAACCGCACGTGTGTGCCTGTTGGTGGCAGCGTACAGGTGCACTGGTGTGCGTTTACCAAACTATTATATAACGCACAAGTGTAGTGTATAATACACGTCAGTCAGCAGTGGCTGATAGTGTCAGAGTTCTTAATTTTTGCTCCTAAAACCTGTGTTAGGTTATTATTGCGTCCGTGCTTGGTTTTTAAAACCGCACGTGTGTGCCTGTTGGTGGCAGCGTACAGGTGCACTGGTGTGCGTTTACCAAACTATTATATAACGCACAAGTGTAGTGTATAATACACGTCAGTCAGCAGTGGCTGATAGTGTCAGAGTTCTTAATTTTTGCTCCTAAAACCTGTGTTAGGTTATTATTGCGTCCGTGCTTGCATTTAAAAACCGCACGTGTGTGCCTGTCGGTGGCAGCGTACAGGTGCACTTGTGTGCAATTTCCAGAAACTTTGATATAACGCACAAGTAGTGAATATACACGTCAGCAGTGCACAGCATTGCAAAATGCGCAAGGGCATTGGCAAGGAACAAGGAAGTGGACGTGATGGTGGTGCAGGCAGAGGCCGAGGTCGTGGGCAAGCTCTAATTTCGCCACAACAAAGGGCCACATCTAGTCGCTCGCACGTCCTGTCCCAAATTCTTGGGGACCGCAGCAGTACACCGCTCTTGAACCAAGACCAGTGTCAACAGGTTGTTAGTTGGATAGCGGATAATGCTTCCAGTCAGATTGGCACCACCACAAACACTCTGTCTTCCACACGGTCAAGTGTCAGTAGCCGTGATACTGCACCGCACATTTCTGAACCTGATCCTCCTTCCTACCACCAGGCTGAGTACACGTCCTCCTCGGACATTAATGATCCCACACTTGGACACTCGGAAGAGCTGTTCACGTTTCCATTCACACATTCTGGCCTCTCGCCAGCTCATATTGAAGTGGGTCATGAGGAGATCGTCTGTACAGATAGCCAAATATTTGAGCAGCCACGTTCTCACGAAGTTGGCAACGTGTCTCAACAAGTGGTGGACGATGATGAGACACAATTGTCAGCAAGTCAGGAGGAGGAGCAGGGTGCGGAAGAGGAAGACGACGTGGTGGATGATCCAGTAACTGACCCAACCTGGCAGGAGGATATGCAGAGCGAGGACAGCAGTGCACAGGGGGAGGGAGGCGTAGCATCACAACAGGCAGTAAGAAGCAGGGTGGTGGCCCCAGGCAGAAGTCAGGCAACCGTTCCCCGTAACAACACGACGACACAAGGTGCCTGTACAAATGTTAGGTCTTCACGAGTCTGGCAGTTTTTTAAGTTGGATCCAGATGATTCAAAAAAGGCCATTTGCAACACCTGCCGTGCCAGCATCAGCAGGGGTACCAAAACTAGCAGCCTGACCACCACCAGCATGATCAGGCACATGTCAGCCAAGCACCCGACTTTGTGGGAAGTACAACAGAGTCGAGGAGCAGTGCTTGCTGATGTCACTGCTACGTCTTCGCTGGTTGTGCATGCGAGCCAATCCTCTGTCCATGCTGCCTGCGAACAAGCCTCCTCCACTCCTGCACCTGCAGTTGCCTACGCAGAAAGAACACCATCATCAAGCACGTCCTTGTCCCAGCGCAGCGTTCAGTTATCCATTCAGCAAACCTTTGAACGCAGGCGCAAATACACTGCCAACACCCCACATGCCACAGTTCTAAATGCTAACATTTCGCGACTGCTTGCGCTGGAAATGTTGCCTTTTAGGCTGGTGGAGACAGAAGCATTCCGTGACCTGATGGCGGCAGCTGTCCCACGTTACTCGGTCCCCAGCCGCCACTATTTCTCCCGGTGTGCCGTCCCCGCGTTGCATAACCACGTGTCACAAAACATCACACGTGCCCTGAACAACGCTGTTTCACCCAAAGTCCACCTAACCACAGACACGTGGACAAGTGCTTGTGGGCAAGGCCGCTACATCTCGTTGACGGCACACTGGGTTAATATTGTGGAAGCTGGGACCCAGTCTGAGCGAGGGACGGAACACGTCCTTCCCACACCAAGGTTTGCAGGCCCTACCTCAGTCAGTGTTTCACCCACACTCTACAGCTCCGGAATGTCATGCTCTTCAGCCTCCTCCTCCTCCTGCGCATCCTCATCCACTGTGCCCTCCACACCAGTCACAAGCTGGAAGCACTGCAGCACTGCCTCGGCGAAGCGGCAACAGGCTGTGCTGAAGCTAATCTGCATAGGTGACAAACCCCACAATGCAGAAGAGCTGTGGACAGCTCTGAAACAGCAGGCAGATCACTGGCTCACACCTCTGAACCTAAAGCCAGGAAAGGTCGTTTGTGACAATGGCCGGAACCTGGTGGCGGCTTTGAGGCGAGGCCAGCTGACACATGTTCCATGCGTGGCCCATGTGCTCAACCTCGTGGTTCAGCGGTTTATAAAGTCATACCCAGAGCTGTCTGATCTGCTGGTAAAAGTTCGCCGCCTGTCTGCACATTTTCGAAAGTCACCTACTGCTTCAGCCGGCCTTGCCGGCTTTCAGCGCCGTTTGCATCTTCCGGCTCACAGACTGGTGTGTGATGTCCCCACGCGTTGGAATTCAACTCTGCACATGTTGGTCAGGATATGTGAGCAGAAGAGGGCAGTTGTTGAGTACCTGCATCACCTAAGCCGTCGGGAAATGGGTCAAACTCCACACATAACACCTGAGGAGTGGAGATGGATGTCAGACCTATGTACCATCCTCCAAAACTTTGAGGACTCCACCAAGATGGTGAGTGGTGATGACGCCATTATTAGCGTCACCATACCGCTACTCTGCCTTCTAAAACGGTCCCTGCTGAAAAACAAACATGATGCATTGCAGGCGGAGCGCGATGAGTTGCAGCAAGAAACAGTAGTGGGTGTGGGTGATAACACACAGCCCAGCCTCGTCTCATCACAACGTGCAGTGGAGGACTATGACGAGGAGGAGGATGAAGACATGGAGCAACTCTCCGGCCAAATTGAGGATATGACATGCACACCAGTCATATCCTCGATTCAGCGTGGCTGGCCAGAGGACAGGGTAGATGAGGAGGAGGAGGAGGAGGAGGAGGAGGAGGAGGACAGCATGTTCAGTCATCTTGTTGGTCAGGCTACTGAAGTCCTGGCTGTTAAGAGTCTGGCGCACATGGCTGACTTTATGGTAAGCTGCCTGTCTCGTGACCCTCGCGTTAAGAACATCTTGGCCGACAATCATTACTGGTTGGTAACACTGTTAGACCCACGCTACAAGGAGAACTTTTTGTCTCTTATTCCCGTGGATGAGAGGTCAACCAAAATGCAGCAGTTTCGGAAGGCCATACTCACGGAAGTAGGCAAAGCATTCCCCTCACAAAACGCTAGCGGCATAGGTCAGGAATCAGTGGACAACCGAGGCGTACAGCCGAGAGAGGCACAAGTCCAATCCGCCAGAGGTAGGGGAACAGTCTTTAAGATGTGGGACAGTTTTCTCAGCCCCTCACGTACCACAGCCCCTGAGGTGCGGGGTAGTGCCACAAGAAATCCTAAGTTTGCCCAGATGCTGAAGGAGTACCTTGCAGATCGAACAACTGTACTCCGACATTCCTCTGTGCCTTACAATTATTGGGTATCCAAGCTGGACACGTGGCATGAATTGGCTCTCTACGCCTTGGAAGTCCTGGCCTGCCCTGCTGCTAGCGTTTTGTCAGAGCGTGTTTTTAGTGCCGCAGGTGGAATCATTACAGATAAACGCACCCGCCTGTCAACTGAAAATGCTGACAGGCTGACTCTGATAAAGATGAACAAGGGTTGGATTGGGCCAGACTTCACCACACCACCAGCAAATGAGAGCGGAATTTAAAGTTTGCCATGTACCTCCACTCACCCATGGGTACACTTCTCGACTTTGGATAATCGCTGGACTGCTCCTCCTTCTCCTCATGCGCCATCATGATGACCGTTACAATAGTTAGGTCTTTGTTTCAGGTATACCCCCAGTGGTAAATTTTTTCGCCCATTCTTTGCAGAATGGACATTACAACGACAGGAGACCCGCTCCTTTGCAATGGGAACAATGTTTTGAGGCCCTCATGCACGTCTCTACCCAGGGACAACGTGTAGCCTCCCAATTTTTGGCTGCCCTGCCTAAGGGCTATACTATAATACACCCACTTCCTTAAAATGGACACTTAATGTTTTGAGGCCCTCATGCACGTCTCTACCCAGGGACAATGTGGAGCCTCCCAATTTTTGGCTGCCCTGGCAAAGGGCTATACTGAAATAGACCCACTTCCTTACAATGGGCACTTCAGGTTTAAAGGCCATCATGCACGTCTCTATCCAGGGACAATGTGGAGCCTCCCAATTTTTGGCTGCCCTGCCTAAGGGCTATACTATAATACACCCACTTCCTGACAATGGACACTTAATGTTTTGAGGCCCTCATGCACGTCTCTACCCAGGGACAATGTGGAGCCTCCCAATTTTTGGCTGCCCTGGCAAAGGGCTATACTGAAATAGACCCACTTCCTTACAATGGGCACTTCAGGTTTAAAGGCCATCATGCACGTCTCTATCCAGGGACAATGTGGAGCCTCCCAATTTTTGGCTGCCCTGCCTTAGGGCTATACTGAAATACACCCACTTCCTTAAAATGGACACTTAATGTTTTGAGGCCCTCATGCACGTCTCTACCCAGGGACAATGTGGAGCCTCCCAATTTTTGGCTGCCCTGGCAAAGGGCTATACTGAAATAGACCCACTTCCTTACAATGGGCACTTCAGGTTTAAAGGCCATCATGCACGTCTCTACCCAGGGACAATGTGGAGCCTCCCAATTTTTGGCTGCCCTGCCTAAGGGCTATACTATAATACACCCACTTCCTGACAATGGACACTTAATGTTTTGAGGCCCTCATGCACGTCTCTACCCAGGGACAATGTGGAGCCTCCCAATTTTTGGCTGCCCTGGCAAAGGGCTATACTGAAATAGACCCACTTCCTTACAATGGGCACTTCAGGTTTAAAGGCCATCATGCACGTCTCTATCCAGGGACAATGTGGAGCCTCCCAATTTTTGGCTGCCCTGCCTAAGGGCTATACTGAAATACACCCACTTCCTTAAAATGGACACTTAATGTTTTGAGGCCCTCATGCACGTCTCTACCCAGGGACAATGTGGAGCCTCCCAATTTTTGGCTGCCCTGCCTAAGGGCTATACTATAATACACCCACTTCCTGACAATGGACACTTAATGTTTTGAGGCCCTCATGCACGTCTGTATGCAGGGGCATTGGTGAACCTCACAATTTAGGACTGCCCTGGCAAAGGAAAATACTACAAAGACTCACTTCCTCAAAATGGGCACATTAGACTCAAGAGGCCTTCATGTACGTCTCTTCTCAGGGACATCGGAGTGCCACACAATGTTTTCACGTAAAATCTTTCATGTATTGATCTCAAAAAGTAACATACACCAGCTCTATCTCACTATTGGGTATGTGCCCTTAACATTTCCGCCATGAAAAATCATTTTGGGGTCATTTTGGAAGGTTTTCTGGTGAGTCCGTAAAAATGGCGTAAAACGCGGACAAAATTGTTCACAGCTGTGACTTTTGAGTGATAAATGCTTCAAGGGGTCTTCCCCATGCTGTTGCCATGTCATTTGAGCACGCTTCTGAGACTTTTGTGACATTTTTAGGGTTTCTCCATGCTGCCGGGAGGTCATTTCACAAAAATACTCGGGTCTCCCATAGGATAACATTGGGCTCGTTGCTCGGGCCGAGTACACGAGTATCTTGGGAGGCTCGGCCCGAGCTTCGAGCACCCGAGCTTTTTAGTACTCGCTCATCACTAATAATGATCTCTCAAGCTGGCAAGCTAGTAGAATCCTTAGGGTGGAAACACATCTATGCGAGTAAAATCGGTCCGACTGGGCTGAAAAAAACTCGGCCGATTTTAGTTCACGTTAGGTGCGAGTGCAACGCAAGTGCGATGCTTTTTGCTCGCGTGTGTGTTGCGATTGCGATGCTAGTTTCATGCAACATCTTAATTAGATAAAAGCTATTACACATGTGTCATTTAATTAACCTATGGGAATGTGCTGTCACATTCATCTAATGAGCGAAGTTACTGCCACACTCGCAAATGTGAACGCTGGTGCGCGTGTGTGATGCTACTTTTAATCCCCTTCCATAGGAAATCATTGGGACAAATGGTGCGAGAAACTCGCAAAAAAGCAGCATGCTGCGATTTTTTTCTCAGTCCGATTTGGACTGAGAAAAAAATCGCAGATGAGAGCTGAATCATTCACTAACATGTGTCCGATTCCAATGCTAGTTTTTCTCGCATTGCTCTACTGCGAGAAACTCGCAAGTGAGAAGCAGCCCTTACAGTGTGAACATTGCACATTGCAGAATACCAGGATTCAGCCAGGAGAGAATCTTTAAAGGAAACCTATAATGTAGTATTATTGTCTTATCTTTGTTCAGCATAGTAGATTGACAGCAGCATTTAAAGGGAATCCGTCAGCAGGTTTTTGCTACCTCTACTGAGAGCAGCATGATGAAGGCAAAGAGATCCTCAATAAAACAAAGTATCACTTAGATTACTGGGTGCAGCTGTTTTGACACAATCAGAATTTTTAGATTTAGCAATGTAGCAGAGCTGAGAGAGGTGTCCGCCCACACTAGGCTGTCAATCAAGGGAAAAGGCGTGGCAGACTGCTCTGTGTGTGACACTATAGTCCGAGCAATGATAAGTCCTGCTGCTTAAACAAACATAGCAAATAAACAATAGAGCAGACCTTGACAAGAAAGTATCACTGAATTGTTTGTGTTCACACTTGCAGCATACATAGCAAAAACTTGGTACAGATTCCCTTTAAGTGATTAGCAACAGTGTTTGGTGCTTAGATCCATTCACTATACTTACAGTCAGCTGTTGGCTGTGTAACACAGCCTGCTCCACTCTGCTTTATCCAACACTTATTGTGCATGTTCTGCAGATGTCCAAAAGGTGTTAAACATGCTGTACCTAGAACCTAGAGCAAGTTCAACTTATAGAATTTATATGTTGCAATTGGTCAAGATTGGGCTACACACAAAATACTTATGGATAGAGTTATCATTATAATTGTATAATTTTTATGATATAAAAAAATAAATAAAATGAGATTTAAGTTGTATTTCACATTTATAAAGCCTCTGCACTTGAGATGAGAGAATGTATTAGAGTGGAATTGATTTCTACTCAAATTTTCCAAAAATCTGCATTCACCAAAATGCTGTTTTTTTTGTAATTCATTTTCCTGTTGGTTCAGCAAAATGGTTACTGGTTGGCTGCTATTTTCCTTAACCGCAAAGGGCCATGAAAAAGATTAAAAAAAAACAAATAATTATACTCAACTTATTGCTCATGTTCCCCATCTGGTCTTTGTTACATCTTCTTACTGTTGCAATGAGTTCTGAAATTCTGGATTTCATTACACTAGGCCAGGACTTCCATCTATGATGATGCTCACAACGTGTCAAAGAGGGGTGTGTAGTGGATGGCTAGGGGACACAAGAAACCCTATGCAGACCCTAAGACTGGGCTCCCTGAGCTCACCCTCATACCCAGAGGTACCCTTAAAGGTAGGGACATCTGTGCCCCGAACCGAGCCCAGCCTCATGTCCTGTCACTGATGACAAAGTCCTCACCATCGACACCACCCAGGGGACTGACCAGCATTGAAATCCCAAAAACCCCACCAAATATGAAAAACAGGCAGGAGTAAAATAAAACCTCATGCACGCCTTATACCTGCACCAGGGAGCAACCAAAAGTATAATGGTAAGGTAACAAGGGAATGGAGGTAATAACAAAAACAGACAACAATTGACTAACCACAGCAGAAAGCAGCAAACACATCCTCTCTGCTCCTGGGCTAGCTCCAAACTGAGTTGAATAACCAGAAACCTCTCCAGGAAACAGAGATTAATTACAGTTCGGATGTGCTCAACTGAAGCAAGTCTGCTGCTGCAACAGGGAAGGGATTAACCCTAGAACGTATCCTGGGGCCTCGCAGGCCTGCTAGGTAACTTGTTTTCTATGGTAGATTTCTATAGTTGCGCATTCTACGGTTAACCCTAAAATGCCCAAAGGAAAAAAGAAGCGTTTAAATGTGCATGGTCTCTGATGGTAATAGAGAACTCGGATCCTGAGCCTTTCCTTATGCGAAAGGTAATGATGTCAAAACCTGTGGCATCACCTTACGAGCGTATGTGGTAAGTTGAGTTTAAGCATTTGTTTTTTACATATTCATTTTTACTATGTCCTGGAGTCTGTAGAGACCCCAAAGCATATTAAGACACATTCAATTTGCGGAGAATAACTTCACTGCAAATCGAATGTCCATAGAAAATCCACAAAATCTGGTGATCTCCAATGTTGCCTGATCCGCTTATCTCTACTCTACGTTTTACAGCACATTTAAATGTGAAAGAAAAATTACTATATTTTTTGGTTTATAAGATGCACCCCAAATTTAGAGGAAAAAAAGATAAAATAAAAAAAAAAAAAGAAGGGGGTCTATCTTACAATCCGGTGGTGTCTTACCAGGAGGGAGGCAGTCACAGGAGGCAGGGGCGGTGGTGAAATAGAGGCTGCAGGGGCTGTGCTGGGGCTGTGGGCGTTATGCTGGAGCTGCAGGTGATGTGCTGGAGCTGCGCTATGCTGAGGGTGCAGGCCGAGGGAGCCTCGCTGTGCTGGGGCTTCAGGCTGAGGGTGCTGTGCTGTGCTGAGGCTGCGGACACCATCCTGAAAATGTCAGATGTGAGGATTTCAAATAATGGCGCCCGGAGTTGGCGCCTGCGCAAATGGAGCTCTCGGCTCAAGATCTTATCTGTGCATGTGCCACCTCTGGCCCATTGATCTCCCAGCAGTAAACTTAAGGAAAATGATGACCGGAGGTGGTGCATGTGCAGATGAGATCTTGAGCTGAGAGCTCCATCTGCGCATATGCCGATTCCAGGCGCTATTATTTTGAAGTCAACTATAATAATGAAGAGCGCAATAGGGTCTTAACTGGTTAAAACAGTGAGGTACGAATGAATAGACACTAACCTGGCAGGGTTGTGAAAGGTAAAATCACTCTGTAAGCCTGAAGAGATAATGACGACTGCGCAGTACCCACGTGGAAATTCTTAGTTTTGAAATGAGTGAACGGGTAAATTACTGCACTGCTACCAGAATTGATAATTGATGTTGAGTTTAATTCAGGTCGACGCGTTTCTGGGAGCTACGTCCCCTTCCTCAGGACCAAAGAAATACAGCTGTTTTTCTTTGGTCCTGAGGAAGGGGACGTAGCTCCCAGAAATGCGGTGACGTGAATTAAATAAACTCAACATAAATTATCAATTCTGGTGGCAGCGCGGTAATTTACCCGTTCACTCATTTCAAAACTAAGAATTATTTTGAAGTCGGCACTGCCGACATTTTCAGGATGGCACCTGCAGCCCCAGCCCAGCATAGCACCCTCGGCCTGCAGCCCCAGCAAAGTGCAGCACCAGTACATTGCCCGCAGTTCCAGCACAGCAAAACGCCCTCAGCCTGCAGCCCCAGCACAGCGCAGATCCAGCACAGTGCTCGCGACATTGCCACTGCGACCCCTCTGTACCATCCCCAGTAAGCAACATTTGGATTAGAAAATGCGCTCCTCATTTTCCTCCCAAATTTTTTAGAATCCTGGATTCTTATAATCCAAAAAAATACAGTATATGGGGCACACAATTTTAGGCAACCAGATTTGTCAAGGTCTTTTGAGCACTTCTGATAAATTTTAGCAAAAAGATGGTTTCTAAAAAATAGGAAACAAAATACTATGAAAATATTGCTTTTTGTCAGGTATTTCATTCATGCACTTCCATCTATCAGGTTTTCACCTTAGTTGCGGATGGAATCAAAGAATTATTCTTGTACAAATGCTTACATTTTTTTCCTTTTTTTCCTTTTTTTTACAAAGCAATTTATTTTTAAATACCTGTCATGTTCGCTGTATCACTGCTGCTCTAATTCAACAATAAAAAAATCATTGAATGAGAGCTCTTTGTAAGTAACAGCGGTAATTCCAGAGTTTCGAGGTAATCACCGAAATAATTAGGTACCCAACTAATTACACTACCACTGCAGGTAACATTAAAGTATTAACGTAATAGATTTATTTGGGGTTACTGATTGTGTGCTTTGTTTGATCTTTTTTGCTTTTTCTTAATGAATCATTCTTCGATATTTAACAAAATAGACTTATTCACGGTTTTGGTTTGTTTTTTAGAACGTAAAACATGAAACACTTCTTCCAATAATCATTATAACTTTTTTTTTTAAGAATTAGAAAATATTTTTTTTTATTTTTTTTGTAGACATAGCTCATGATTTTGCACAATCAGATATTAACTATTTTTCCTTTTTCTATTTTTTATATTTCTATGCATTAATGTGATCAATACAGTTATCCATTGTATTGCTGGGATGCTTGACATCCAGCTCGGATGTAGCAAAGCTTAATTTCTTCATGCAGATGAGCTAAGGTTGTTGGTTTAGGTAAAAATGTATATCTCAAATTGCAAAAGGTGACTTTAGTCTTCATTCATTTCTAAGATATGATTTCCAGTGTGGACCTGAACAGCACTCAATTGACCCCTATTGATTTAAAATGGCGTTCATTATGGTTTCCTCCTGGTTTCCATCCTATTAACAGCAAAATAATATTGCATGCTGTGCTATTCTTGCTTCCAAAATCTACGGAAAGACCCAACACAGATGAGAATGTCACCTTACAGCATTATGATTGAGCACAAAGTCACATATTTATTTAAACTGGATTAAAGGGATTGTCCACTTTGGTTCATTTTTCAAAAACTAGACCCAGCATGGTAAAAAAAAGAATACCGTACTTACTTATCCCCTGCTTATCTCCTAACACTGCCTCCTCACACCTTCTACTTTTCATTTCTGTAGCTAAAGATGAGTTGGTAATAGTGATGAGCGGGTACTACGATGTTCGGGTGCTTGGCGCTTGTTAAGACTAGTTGGATGTTCGGATAGGCACGACTCAAGCACAGAGTATAATGAAAGTCAATGAGGGCTTCAGCATTTTTCAGGGAAATATTCTGGAAAAATGCTCAAGTCACCCATAGTCTTCCATTCTACTTGGCACAGGAGTGGTTTCCATCCTAGCAAGCAACTGAGTACCGAGCACCCGAGCATGGTAGTGCTCCCTCATCACTAGTTATGAGTACGGAGCACCCGAGCATGGTAGTACTCCCTCATCACTAGTTATGAGTACTGAGCATAGTAGTGCTTGCTCATCACTAGTTATGAGTACAGAGCAATCGAGCATGGTAGTGCTCGCTCATCATTAGTTACAAGTACTGAGCACCCGAGCATGGTAGTGCTCGCTCATCATTAGTTACAAGTACTGAGCACCCGAGCATGGTAGTGCTCCCTCATTACTAGTTACATGTACTGAGCACCCGAGCATGGTAGTGCGGCCTCATCACTAGTTACAAGTACTGAGCACCCGAGCATGGTAGTACTCCCTCATCACTAGTTATGAGTACTGAGCATAGTAGTTCTTGCTCATCACTAGTTATGAGTACAGAGCAATCGAGCATGGTAGTGCTCGCTCATCATTAGTTACAAGTACTGAGCACCCCAGCATGGTAGTGCTCCCTCATCACTAGTTATATGTACTGAGCACTCGAGCATGGTAGTGCTCACTCATCACTAGTTAAGAGTACTGAGCACCCAAAAATGGTAATGCTTGCTCATCATTAGTTACAAGTACTGAGCAACTGAGCATAGTAGTGCTCGCTCATCACTAGTTACGAGTACCTAGCACCCGAGCATGGTAGTGCTCACTGATCACTAGTTACGAGTACCTAGGACCCGAGCATGGTAGTGCTCACTGATCACTAGTTACGAGTACCGAGCACCCGAGCATTGTAGTGCCTGCTCGTTACTAGTTATGAGTACCGAGCACCAGAGCATGGTGGTGCCCGCTCATCACTAGTTACAAGTACCAAGCAACTGAGCATGGTAGTGCTTGCTCATCCCTAGTTATGAGTACCGAGCACCCGAGCATGGTAGTGCTCTCTCATCACTAGTTATGTGTACTGAGCATGGTAGTGCTCGCTCATCACTAGTAACAAGTACCAAGCACCTGAGCATGGTAGTGCTTGCTCATCACTAGTTACGAGTACCAAGGAGCCGAGCATGGTAATGCTCACTCATCACTAGTTATAAGTACTGAGCACCTGAGCATGGTAGTGCCCACTCATCAGTAGTTGGTAAATCTGCACTACCGGTACTGTTATCCACAAAAAGATCCAAAGGTGATATAGGAGTATCTAAGTAGTTTTAATCTTAACAAGTTCCAAAGTAAGCAAATGTCTTCCTCAAGAGAACAACAACAGATGTACAAAGCATAGAAGACTATGGTTTGTACAACTGCTGTGGGTCCACTGAGGAAACGTTTGCCTATTTTAAAACCGTGTAGACACTTCTATATCTACTTTGGATCTTTTTGTCGATAACAGTACCAGCAGCGTAGATTTACTAACTCATCTTTAACCCCTGCAGAACGGGCAAATTTTAGTTCGTGCAATTTCGTTGTTTCCTCTCCTTATTCCTAGAACCATAACTTTTTTATACTTTAGTCCATATAGCCATATGAGGGGTCTTTTTTTGCTGGATCAGTTTTACTCTTGAATGACACTGTCCATTTTATCATATGATGTAATGGTAAGCAGAAACTAAATTCCAAATATATCGCTATATAGCAAAAACAGTGTGAATTTTGCAATTGTTTTTTAGATTTTTTTATTTCCAGAGTCTATTTTACCATAAAACTAACATAGGAATATGATTACCCAGGTCATTATGATTATGTAGATTCCAAACTTGTATAGTTTTTGTTTTATTTAATTTTTGAAAAAAAATCTGAAATTTTGAAAAATATAAAAATCTTTCTTGGCTTGTGATTTCCTGAGAACCAAAACCATTGGAGGTAGAAGAAGGTGAAACACACCCATACAGACAGACCAGTCGGGACCATAATTCTGACAAGACACTTCTGGAACTCTTGGACTTAACTAGGCCCGAGACTTGGAGCCCATCGCGAGTTCCTAACTGCTGAGGGGGCCATCCTAGGAAAAGCATACTCTCTCTTTCTCTCTTCTAACATCAGTGGTGGCCCCTCACTTGCTTTCATTTGACCGGAGCCCACGACGGCAGACCAGCACCTTGGTGCAGCTTTAAATCAGTGAGTAAAAATAACCTGGAACTGCAGCTGCTGACTCAGACTCTGTTTAGCGATGCCATCGCCCCTCGCTCTGGTGCTTCAAAGGGACTGCCAAATTCTAGCCATCCCACTCGGGGCCTGCTCCTCCTGTTGGGAGCGACACCATCCCGGCTGCCATAACACCCGCCTGGGTGAGGAATTCTGCAGTGGCGGCTACTCCCTGGACGCATACCACAGGTGGCGTCACAGCAAATTCTTCCCATCAACCTGCTTTCCCTTCCTTTTACTGTATGCCTCGGGAACACGGAACCAGGCAAGGCTACCTGTGACATTATCAGACCTGCAACGGCCCGGCAACGAGTAGGTTAACCACCTGCCCTGTGGGGCGCTGCATCTCCATCAGCCACATGTTCTTCTTACCACTTTAAAAAGACTTACAAAACTGGTCTCTGTACATTCTGTTCTGTTGTATGGATACGTGACTGCTGCAGCTAGCCACTGGCGACAACATTGAAGCGTTGTTTACCGATGTGTTTAGTGAATTTATTTTAGAAAATTCTAAGTTGTTTTTGCAGATTTATTGTTTATGGCTGGACATCTACTTTACTTACAGCCTTCTCCATGCAGGTGATGATGCCAGCACTTCTGCTTTGTGGAACAATAAAGTGTAGGAAGGAGGCAAGAAATAATAGGTGATGTGTTATCCCATGTCTACAGTATAGGTGCCATGTTGCTGATCAGTGAGAGTTTAACTGATAGGATCCCTACTGATCCCAAGAATCGGGCTCTGGAATGCTCCATTAGATTAGAGTTTGGATATGTGCTCAACCTCTCCATTCTCATCTACTCATGGTCTCCATTGGTCATGTAGACAATGAGCAAAGTGTTCTCCATACCCAGGCAGGGTTACATACTAGCGGAGCATATAAGAGCCTAGTTTTTGGAATTGTGGAGGGCTTCACTATTGCCCCTTCCGGTGATAGGTAGATTAGTGATAACTTGTTAAAATGTCACAACTCATTTAGAAATATAGTTTATATTTCCTTTGAGGAACAAGTCAGGGCTCATGAAGAAGACTAAAGGGTGCTTTACACGCTGCGACATCGCTAGCGATTGCTAGCGATGTCGAACGCGATAGCACCCGCCCCGTCATTCGTGCGACATTTGGTGCTCGCTGCCATAGAGAACATTATCGCTACAGCAGCGTCACACGAACATACCTTGTTAGCGACGTCGCTGTGACCGCCGAACAATCCCTCCCTCAAGGGGGAGGTGCGTTCTGCGTCATAGCGTCGTCACTAAGTGGCCGGCCAATAGAAGCGTAACATCCCGCCCACCTCCTTCCTTCCGCATTGCCGGTGGACGCAGGTAAGGAGATGTTCATGTTCGTCGCTCCTGCGGTGTCACACATAGTGATGAGTAATGCTGCAGGGACGACGAACAACATCGTACCTGTGGCAGCAGCGATATTAAGGAAAGGAGCGACGTGTCAACGATCACCGTTTTTGAACAATTTTGCGATCGTTGATCGTCACTCCTTGGTATCACACTCTGCGATGTTGCTACCGACGCCGGATGTGCGTCACTAACGACGTGACCCTGACGATATATCGGTAGCGCCCTTAAGTGTTTTATAAAATGTATATAATATAATAGTACAACTAAAAATGCACATCAGAATCAGAGCCTTATAATGTATGAAGGCTGCCGCTGTACAATCTGGTCTTTAAAATAACATTAAGTCTCTTTTAAAGTGAGCAAGTATGGCATGTAGATAAAAGTTCAGATAATTGTTTGTTTGGAATGTTAAAGATATGTTTGTATAGATGGAAGGTAGATATGACAGCGGTTGCAGGCATAACTGAATGTATGAATAAGCTAAAGTTTCAGACCTGTGCTGTGTAACGTGATATCTGCCACTATTTTGGTTAACACACTTACTTGAAAATCTTTGAACCAAATAAAAGTGTCAAGAAGATATCACACGCATCCAGCATACACCGCTCTAAGCCTGTGTTAGATTCCTGATATGTTTTATTAGTGTTATTTTTTTAGCTTGTAGATATATCTTTCGCTTAATATTACTGAGTGCATGGAAAAACAGTTTTCCAGCTCTATAAGTTATGTCGTTAACATAAATTACTAATGGACCGTAAAGATTCATCGTAAATTCAATTTGTCATATTATACATTAATTTATTCATGGCAGAATTTAGTTATGGGGAAGTTCTATAAAAGATGCAGAAGTCGCAGCAGCACCCAGGATTGGCACCAAGCCTCATGAGAGATCCGATTACCAATGATAGTGATGGGCGAACCCAAACTGTAAAGTTCGGGGTCCGTACTGAACACATAGTGTCCGGGCAAACAATCCCGGACACGAGCTTTCCTGGGAAACTTGTGTTACAGTTCGGTTCCAGGGGCTGTAAAAAAAAAAAAGCACATTATTAAAAAAACATTATGATTATACAGGGTGGGCCATTTATATGGATACACGTAAATAAAATGGGAATGGTTAGTAATATCTTTGCCGCCCCCGTGCCAGCAGCCGACGCTGCTCAGATCCGAGCCTTCAGGGGTGGTGGCTCGAGGGTCTCCGGACCCAGGGGCCTCGCGGACACGCTGAGTAAAATGGGGGACGTAGATGTATGGACTGGGCCATATTGAGTTTGTGATGTCACCCACGGTGTGTAGTGAGGTAGGACACCACCGCTGCTGTGACGGAGCACCCGGGGGAGATGTTGTGCAGAGAGCTGTTAACCCCTCCGTGGGCAGGGATGGTGGCCCCGGGACGCGGTTGGTGCGTGCAGGGGATGGCGACCGCAGGGGGTGCTGGTGTACTCACAGTTAGGAAAACACACAAGACTCTAATAAACCAAGGTGGTGGTGGTGGCCGCTGCCGCGGCCGGTTGCGTTTGGGATTCTCCACCCGGCTGGTGGTCTCTATCCTTTTCCTGCACTGTGTAAGTAGAAAAGACTTCCTTGTATGAAACTTAGGAGTCCTCTCCCGGCTGAATGGGGCCAAAAGAAACGTGCCCGCAGATGCTAGCCCATGGGATCTATGGGCCTTGGCGGTGACCTCTTATCCCTAATCGGTGGGCTGTTGTCTTCTATGAAGGACTTTTTGTGGGACAGGACCTCTAGTCCTGGCGTCAATCAGTTAATTAACCAGTTCCAGTAGGTTCTGGTTCCTGGCTTCAGAGTCTGAGTACCCCCCTTTGTGCTATGGTTTCCGGGTCGGTTCCCCGTGTCGGTACCGGCGGGCTCCAACCCTGGCCCGGTCCACCTCGGTTCCACCGAGCCGTCTTCCCGTCTCCTGTCGACGGAGACCACCGTCTGCCTCCTAGCCAGGGGCACCAGGGCTCCTACCCTGGTACCTGTCAGTTTGCTTAAGGCCTGACACACAGGCCTGACCTCCACTACTAAGCTCTCAACAACACTAACTACTTTTCCCTGTCTAAACCCCTGGGTGGGCGTGCACCAACCACATGGCCATGCCCACTGGTGTGTCTAACTGTCCCTAAGGGAGGTGACTAGGGTTTAATGGTTGGCTGTGTGTTTCCTAGTGAGGGAACGGTGTAATGCGGGGGCCTATTTGTGACTACCTGGTTTTCCCAGCGCGTCACATATCAACTTCCTGTTTGTGGCTAGTATATGGGAGGGGGTAAACTTTTCAAGATGGGTGGTGATCATGTTGGCCATTTTGAAGTTGGACATTTTGGATCCAACTTTATTTTGTCCAATGGGAAGACGGTCATGTAACACATCAAACTTATTGAGAATTTCATAAGAAAAACAATGATGTGCTTGGTTTTAACGTAACTTTATTCGTTAATTAGTTATTTACAATTTTATGACCACTTACAAAAATGTGTTCAAAGTGCTGCCCATTGTGTTGGATTGTCAATGCAACCCTCTTCTCCCATTCTTGACACACTGATAGCAACACCGCAGAAGAAATGCTATCACAGGCTTCCAGTATCTGTTGTTTCAGATGCTGCACATCTTGTATCTTCACAGCATATGTGGCGCCCCTGAGGCTACCGTCGCCACAGAGGTACCTCAGCCAGAGGTGTGGTGCCCCATCCTGGGTAAGAAAGAGTCCATCTACCGATTCATGTACCAAAAACCTGAAGACATGCAATTTTTAGCTCACACATTAGATTAGGGCCGGGCAGGTCCCATTAATGCTTAGCGACCAGTAGTCTGGTTAAGGCACTTAAGCCCCTTGCACTGTCTCTAGAACCAGCCAGGGAGTGGAGCTTGGTGTATGAGCTGTCTGAGGTAAAATGAGCTAAGTTGAAAAAGTTGACAGTTGACTGTTGACAGTGTCAGGAGCGGGGAGGAGACAGACTAGAAGTCTGGACCCTGGGGGTCTCCCTCAACCCTGGTGATGTTGAAGAGAGAATCCTAGAAAATTAGGGGAGGGGTGTCAGACTCTCCTAAAGTCTTGTTCCATAAGCAACATCTCCCAGTGGAGGGATTTGGTCGCAAACGGGGTCCCGGTCCCTAGGCTAGGAAGAGACTTCAGGCTTTCTAGTACTACCGGAGGCTAGGGTGGCTGTACACACCTTTGGGCCACAAGCAGCACACAAATCCGCTGGAAGGGGGTCAAAGAGGATCAAGGAGTCAAGCAGGCAGAATTCCCTTTGAGGGTCCGCAACCCCTGGCTTAGGGCACTGTGTGTTTAGGTGCAGGACTTGCAAGAGAGAGTCAGCGCAGACGAGATGACCAGGAAAGGCAAACAAAGGAGATCCAGTACTGGCCTCAGACTTACTCAGGATCAACAGATGACCATCACTGACTGGGGATCCCAACATACCATGGTGGACTAATCTGGCTGTTAACTGAGAACCGGTACAGTGAGCAAAAGACTGTTATTGCAAAGCCACGGTGTGGTCTCCATTCCTCCTGCATCACAGCCTGCCGTTATAGACTTTTCATATCGCCAACGGTCACCCCGGGGTCCCGCTCCACTTGTGGGGTGCAAAATTACCTCAGCTTCGCCATCATCACCTGCCCCGGGGAACATGCAGCGCAGCGGCGACCCACATAGCCGCAACACCACAGGTAGCATTACAAACTTTAAAAATTCTCTAAAATACTACTCCCATCATTATCTCTTTTATTATTTAAAAGACACCGTCAGGGTCACGGAGCCGGACCCCACCACCACTGACATCCCCGGACTAGCCCGGCACGGTTCTGAGTACCCCTGGCCCTGGAGTTGGGTGTGTCACATAGACAACTGCCTTCAGATGACCCCAAAGATAAAAGTCTAAGGGGGTCAGATCGGGAGACCTTGGTGGCCATTCAATTGCCCACGATGACCAATCCACTTTCCAGCACACTGTTCATGTAGGAATGCTCAGACCTGATGGTGCAACATCACATTATGAGTGCCAGGTCCGAGCATTCCTACATGAACAGTGTCATAGATATGTGCAGTTCTTTATATCTGGTGCTAGAGATGAGTAGATTGATATGTGGAGTATCAAATTTGAATTGAAATTTGTCCGACACCATCTTCCGTGCTGCTGAAGCATCAGAGACCAGGCAAATATCATATTGTGTTGCCATGCTGGCCTCCCCTTAATTTCCTGGAGCTATGACATCTCATGGATTCACATACCTTTACAGTGGTGGTCACAGATCAGCAGTTCCCAGTGGGGCATAGGTTGTATAGCAGAGTTTTTTTCCATCTCCAAAATCACTGGGAAAGAGTATTTCTCATCTTTAAAGCATAAGCTCTTATGGTCAGTAGAATTTTCTCTCTCTCCTGTAGAGTTTAAGCTTATATAGTCTACAAGGTCCTCTCTCCTGTAGGGTGTAAGCTCTTGTGGCCAGCAGTATCCTCTCTCTATCATGTAAAGTGATAACTTTTATGTTCAACAGGGCCCTCTCCCTCCTGTAGAGTGTTAGCTCTCATGATCAGCGACATACTCTGTCTCTTGTAGAGTGTTAGTTCTTATGATCAGTGGGGTCCTCTCTATCTCCTATAAAGTGTAATCTCTTATGGTCAGCCGGGTCCTCTCTCTCCTGTAGAGTGTAAGTTCTTATGGTCATTAGGGTTCTCTCTCTCTCTCCTGTAAAGTGTAAGATATTATGATCAGAGGGGTCCTTTCTCTCTCATGTAGAGTGTAAGCTCTTATAGTCAGTGGGGTCCTCTCTCTCTTCTGCAGAGTGTGATCTTTTATGGTCAGTGGGGTTCTCTCTTCTCCACCATGTGTATTTTACGAGCAATTACACATTTTACAGTGTAGTAGGGGGGCTGTGCCCCATCATATACTTTTATCATGTTTTATAGTCTGTTGAATACTATAAGATGTATATGTTTGTACCACTGGATGCCATCTAGCGGAAAATCAATTTTAGATTAGATGTTAGATAACACAGGTTTAAGATAGTGGAAAGTAGGCGTGGCAGTTAGTGGGAAAGAGAACAGGAAGAAAGGCTAAAGTGGGGACCAGTGAAGATTAGGGCTCAAGTATGAGAAGAAGTGGTTTCGGTGGTAGGGCCAGTTAGGGAACCCTGCAGTAACCTCAAGAGGTCCGTAGCCTGCAGCTCACCCTTACGGGCTTAGAGAATCATCCGGCTAGAGAACTGTCAGGGTGTAGTATCAGAGAAAAGTGAACGGAGTTAGGGGGGAGGAGACACAGAGCCCGGAGCTTGAGGATGAGATCCAAGATAGCAGAGGGAACAGGTCGCGGAGCAGTACCCCAAACTGAGAGGAAACAGTGAAACAAAGGTCATGTCTGTCATAACGGTGTGAAAAATAAAAGTGAATGATTCTGGTTGGCTAAGCAAACTCTGATGTTGCATGTGTTATTGGCTGTCTATGACGACGACTGCCAGGGGGGTGACAGACACTGGCCTGAAGCAACTAGTAAGTTTCATGCACCCCACCCAAAGTCACATCCGAACACAATGTCTCCTTGGTAAAGGATTGTGGCGCCCAAGAGGCCTGGCACCCCAGTCGTTTAACAGTACTAAAATTTAATAGATGTGAAATGATTTTTTTGGGGTAAAACGTTTGTGAAGGCAGTGAATTTTTAAAGATCCACCCATCTATCTGCAGCTCATCTATTTTTCTAATAGTGTTTCATCACATATCACCTTTTAGAGAAGTTCCCCCGCCCTTGTCAACTTTGGAACACATGTAATGTTCTCTCACATATGTAAAAAAAATATTACTTTACAAAACTTTCTATCATTTGATAAATTGATAAATGAAATATCCCATTTCCTATTCTTGATTGTGATCTTACAATATATATTTTATATACAGTATATATATTCTTGAATACAGTAAATTGGTCTATTATTGCATCCTGGGTCATCCATCCATCTAGGACAATGGATCTCTATTCAACTAAGTAATTGTAATTAAGGTGGGTGTGTGTTACGCCTTATAGGAAACCGACACTCTTTCCTTTTCAGAACATGATTAAGACTATGTGTCTAAACGCGTAGTTCTGTGGGGTTTAATCTATGTCCCCCCTAACTTTCCTGCTGACCGCTCTGTAAATAACTCATTTTTAATGGATTTAACAAATAAATATGACAATTTTTAACTTTTACTCTGAAGACTGCGCTGGACTTTTTTCCTTCTCTATTCAACTAAAGTATCACCAAACATCAGAAATTATTATTATTAATAATAATAATAATAATAATGTTCTTCCAGGTTCTTTGGTTTCCTCCCTCACTCCAAAGACATTCTGATAGGGAATCTAGAGTGTAAGCCCCAATGGGAACAATAATGATAATGTATGAAAAGTGCTGTGGAAGATGATTTGCCTATGTAAGTAAAATAAATTAAAAAATAAATTATTAGCAATTTTTGTACCAGACAAACAGCTAGGTTGGAGAACAATAATCTAAGCTGGTGGTTCTCCAAATGTTACTAGAAATTAACTCCAAGCAGGCCCATAAGCACAATAGTTGCAGAACTTGCAATCACATCTGGGCCCTGGAGCCTGAGGGACCACAAAAGTCCCTTTGCCCTATATTAAAAGACTAATGCTATTACAGAATTGCAATAATTGGGAGCCCTATTAGAGATTTTGCATTGGGGCCCATGAACTTCATATTAAACCACCGACTATAGCATGTTGACCGTAAGGGATGGTTGAAAGTTGTAGCTTTGTAGGAGATAGACAGCCATTATCCTCTACTTGTAGCTTTGTAGCAGACGTAGCTGTTATCCTCTAGTTTAAAAATATAACTTTTCATTTCAGCATCTCTAGAATCCTTGCCCAACTGCGAGGACTATATATAGAGGATGTACCTGACTTTGTGCCTCTACAGAATAATTTGTAATAACATATATTTACTTCCTGTAATTACATGGCTACAACAATAGGAGTTGCAGAGCAGTTTACTTTGCAGCATCATCAACCCATGGATGTCAGGGAAGTTAATGACCACATTGGGCTCCTCGGCTCATTTAGAACATATAATTATGGTTTCACTGGAGAAGTATAATCCACTGGCTGGATGGTGAAATGTTAAACGATAGAGACGAGGGTACAGCCAGTTTATACTACAAGAATTAACTTTATGATATTGCTATAAATTTAATCACCCATAGCTCCTTGAGAAATAGGTTCTGTCTCCAACTTTATAGATCAAAAGGATGACAGGTTTCATAGAGAGAGCACTAAACCATAAACGGGGAATTGCCTTTACTGGTCTGCCCATTGTGTTTCCTTTATGAAACTGCTCTGTTTAACTGAGTGTAACGTAAAAGAGGATCACTGGTCTGCTGCTCAGTCACCATAATTGCTGCCAATAAAATGCAGGCTACCTCTGGAGGCAACAGGGAACAGCCGTGTATTAGAGACAGAAATGAGAGGAAAAACTGCTGTCTCCAGATACTCAACTGGCTTTTGAGCATTGTGTCACCTACTGATACAAAAATATGCTGCTATTAAATAAAAAAAGCAACGAAACCTCTTTGTGATGATTACCCAAAATTGCGTGAAAAATCATCTTTTGGCTCTCAAAAAGCAGATGTTGAAATTCAGGTTCTTCTTTCTCCTGATATAATATTGAGTTGGACAAGTACAAGTTCTGTATGAGTGGAGGGGAGTAGTTTGTATCCAAATATATTTGGTTGGGGCTTCTCTCCTCTGGGAAAAAAAAATCATCAAACATTGGAATTCAACATGAGATATTATTCTTTCCTTCTCCAAAATCAGCCAGTGGAGGGTGGGAAAGAATGTTTTGTGAGTTAGACTTTCTCAAAAAATGTTTACATTTTTTTGCAAAAGAGAAGGCTGAGAGGAGACTTAATAGCGGTCTACAAATATCTAAAAGGTCATCACAGTGCAGACGGAACTACCCTATTCTCATTAGCACAAGGAATTACAAGAAGAAATGGGATGAAACTAAAAGGAAAGAGATTCAGATTAGACAGTAGGAAAAACGTTTTGACAGTGAGGGCAGTCAGGGAGTGGAACAGGCAACCACAGGAGGTAGTGAATGCAGTCAAGGAGTGGAACAGGCAACCACAGGACTTGGTAAGCTCTCCATCAATGGAAATCTTCAAGCACAAGCTGGATAAAAATATAGCTGGGATGATTTAAGAAAACGTGCACTCGCAGGAGGTTGGGCCCGATGGCCCTTGAGGTCCATTCGAACTCTACCATTCCATGATTTTATAATTTCTGTTTTGTGTTCTTTATAATCCCAATACCCTGATTCTTAAACAAATGAATGGTGGCACAGTGATTAGCACAGTAGACATGGTCCTGGGTTAAAGTCTCACCAAGGACAACATCTGCAAGAAGTTGGTATGTTCTTTCCATGTTTGCGTGGGTTTCCTCCAGGTTCTCTGCTTTCCTCTCACACACCAAAGAGATACTGATAGTGCACTCACAATCCCAATGGGGACAGTGATGATAATGCCTGTAAAGTTGTCATGCAATGTTCAGCTCTGCACACACCTGCTGGCACTTTGGCGTCACACTCTGTTCACACTGCAGAGTCTGACAAGCAGCCTGAGGCTTCTGGATTATTCAGCCAGAGCCGGGCGTTGGCTGGTTCAGGTTCACTGGCCTTCAGCTCTGCAGGAGTTAATCCCTGCAGACTGGTGAGCAGGACCTAAGTGCTCAGGTTGCTGCTTGCAGTGTGCAAATGTCTCCTCCCTATATTAAAAATGTCTTTCTTCCTTTTTGTGCTGATGATAATTTGCAGTCCCAGTCATGTTGTTGCTCCTCTTTATGGTGATTTGTGCTGCGCTTCTGAATGATGTGAGCGTTCCCTGATTGTGCTTTACTTCCTTCCCTTTTTTGTTACTCTCCACTACTCGCATTGACTCGCCTGTGTGTTTTGAGGCATTGTGCACACAGTGCAGTTTTTGCTGCATTCATTGGTGCAGTTTTGGGTGCAGTTTGTTGCTCTAAACTGCATGTATTATCCTTGCCCAATAAAGTCTATGAGAATTCAGAAATGCTATGTGCCCGTTGCTTCTTTTTTGCCTGCAGTTTTGGGTGCAGAAAAAAGAAGCAGCATGTTCCTTCTTTTCTGCATTTTCCCTGCATTTTTCCATTGAATATAGTGAAAAAACGCATGGGCAAAAATGCACCAAAACGTGGCAAAAACGCACCAAAACGCATCAAAAACGCATGCAGTTCTTTTATGTGTTTTTCGGCCAGACGGTACATTTTTTTGCTGAAGAAACAAAACTGCAGTGTGCGCACATACCCTGAGTGCATTGTGTAAGAGTTTCTGTTCTCCCTTGTGCATGTAATTTTTTGGGGTCTTGTCTTTGCGTTTTCTGGCCTGCCCTGAATGTGTGCGAGAGGGGGACTAAGATGAGGCTCCAGGCAGCAGTTAGGGTCACGCTGGGGGCTCGAATGTGGTAACTATCAAACTTACCTTCAAGATAAGGGACAGCGCAGGGTCACTATTCTTAGGACCAGCCTAGGGGCACCTCTTCTGTCTCCATATACCCAGTGACAAAAGTGCTGCAAAAATCAATAGTGCTACATAAGCAAGTAAAGTAAATAAATCAGTATTTCTCCTTGTAGAAGACCCAACACACCTTTGTGCAGATGTTGCATGCGATTGAACAATCATAAACTAAACACCCATGAAGTATAGCGAGCACATCATGCAAATAATGCAGAGTGTAATTGTGTTTCTTAAAGCCACTTTACACGCTACGATTTATCTGACGATCTCAGTAGTGATGTGACACACCCAGATTGTAGTTACGATTTGCCAAGATCATACATAGGTCGTTTATTAGCAGTCACACGAAAAGATCTCACAAGCGACGCAAAATTGTTCAGCGATATATTGTTTGACCAAGGCGGTCGTGTGGATGTTGTTCGTTGTTTGCAGGGTGTCAAATGTACCAATATGTCTGCTGCGTTCCAAACGACGAACAATATTTTGAAACTGAACGGCGTGTCAACGATCAACGATTTTCAACCTATTTGCGATCGTTCGGAGTCGCACGTAGGTGTCACACGCAACGACGTCGCTAACGATGACGGAAGTGCGTCACGGAATCCGTGACCCCGACGACATATCATCAGATAAATCGTAGCATGTAACGCCTCCTTAAGGCACAACAATTGTTCATTTGCTGTGTTCTACATCTTTATGATATGATAAACTAGTGATGGAGAAAATTGCACATAGGACATCAATAAGATCATATACAGTTTTGATGGATTTTTTTGCGCTCACCTTGTGTTACCGTGATACCACCATACTTGAATAACTTTCTGTAAAAATATTCCAACAGCAACTTCGATATATACCAAAAGTGGAGATGCAAGTGTGCTACGCTGCTGGAGAAGAATTCACAGGAGTTAGATGAATACAAGTAGGGTATATATAATTTCCAAATACAAGCATTATGGATAATAAAGGGAATCATAATCCCAATTGTTTATTGATAGGGAACTCCAAATAATATATGGAATCTACAAAAATATGCACTGTATATATCTCAAATGAAACAAAAAAATATGAAAATTGTATATAAAATACAGAAAGGATGTATACACAATAATAAAGTATAAAATATAGTACAGTAATAGGTCAGTAGTAAAGTCACAAAATAGAGAGGCAGCAAAAAGGGACTAAAAGGTAAATATTAATAGGACAAACCAAAAGAGTTAACGAGCACTGGAATATCTCTTATCATTGCTCTTTTTGTACGTCCTATTATTACTTACCTTTTAGTCCCTTCATGCTGCCTGTCTATTTTGTGTCTTCACCACATACCTATTACTAGAATATTATTTATACTTTATTATTTTATATACACATTTTGTGTATTTGTTTAATATGTAATAAAACGTGATATTTTTATACAAAGTTTTCAAATATATTTTATATATCTGTGATATATACACTTCATATCCAAAGAGAAGTAGGTTGTAAGTTATCTCCAATTCATTTCTAGGTTGAATGGACCTCTTCCTAAGAGGAAGCACAATATAGATCTTGTGCTAAACAAAATCACATTTACACTTTGCGTTATTTGCATGATGCGCCCAATATATTACATGGATGTTCAATCTACATAAACAGATTAGGTGTGATGTGATTGTTCAATAGCATGCATATTTGTTCCTTTGGCACTTTCAACATCTGTATGCAGATGTGTTGAGTTTTCAACAGTGAGAAATGCTCCTTTATTTCCTTTACTTGCTTATGCATCACTTTTGATTTCTGCAACACTTTACAATATAGAACTATATTGTGGTTTCCCTGAGGAATACATCTGTTTGGCCTAGAAACACCTTAGGAATTAAACTGCAATTTACTTTTCATCTGAATCCTGTGAACTCTTCAGCACATCTGCATTTCCCCTTTTGGTATTATTATTAATATTATTTATTATTATATTCCATTTATTCCATGGCGCTTTACAAGTGAAAGAGGGTATAAGTACAACAATCATTAACAGTACAAAACAGGCTGGTATAGGAGGAGAGAGGACCCTGCCCGCGAGGGCTCACAGTCTACAGGAGGAGAGAGGACCCTGCCCGTGAGAGCTCACAGTCTACAGAAGAGAGGACCCTGCCCGCGAGGGCTCACAGTCTACAGGAGGAGAGAGGACCCTGCCCGCGAGGGTTCACAGTCTACAGGAGCAGAGAGGACCCTGCCCGTGAGAGCTCACAGTCTACAGGAGGAGAGAGGACCCTGCCCGCGAGGGCTCACAGTCTACAGGAGGAGAGAGGACCCTGCCCGCGAGGGCTCACAGTCTACAGGAGGAGAGAGGACCCTGCCCACGAGGGCTCACAGTCTACAGGGAATGGGTGATGGTACAATAAGTGAGGACAGAGCTGGTTGCGCAGTGGTGTACTGGACTGAGGGTTATTGTAGGTTGTAGGCTTGTTGGAAGAGATGGGTCTTCAGGTTCCTCTTGAAGCTTTGCACGGTAGGGGAGAGTCTCATATGCTGAGGTAGAACGTTCCAGAGTATGGGGGAGGCACGCGATTGTACGCGATTGTGGGAAGAGGAGATAAGAGAGCAGGAAAGAAGGAGATCTTTTGAGGATCTGAGGTTGCGTGCAGCGGTGGATACCGCGCCTCACGCCATCCTATGCCTCCATTCCACTCCACTAATGTGCAACTGAGGAAGGTCCGTAGTGGAACGGAAACGTTTTTTCATGCACATTAAATAAACTTGCATCACTTTCAAGTTTAGGAGTGCCTTGTTTAATTACATTGTACGGCTTTGGAACCTGAAGAGCACCCCTATTTCTCTTGATATCCCTACAAGGAAGTGCCATTTCTTCTTTCTATGGATTGACAGATGGCAACAGAATGAATTCCGCACACTCTCGCAATTTGTCTGCTGTCTCAGTGCCAGTAGGTGGTCCAGTGACCTCAAGCATGGAATTTGCATAGAGTATAGTTGCTTTCATGTGCTGACTATATTCTCTTGCCCTGCGCTTATCTTAATGGAACATTGTGATAAGCAGATGAGAATCTAGTCACCATGAGACCACAATCATGCAAATCTCATAAATACAGTCATGTGACTGCCCACCCATGCTATATATACAGGGCAATCGTGACAGTGAGCACATTCCACAAACTAAGCTACCACCAAAATTTGTCTAGAGCGTGGATTAAACCCTTTAATGACAGTTTCCACCCTAGATTGGAGCTGGTTACAGTATGCAGTTCATTATAATACAAAAGGTATTGTTGAAAACAGAGCCTTATTGAGAACCTAATTTGAAAGTAAAAGGTACGCCCTTTATTATTTTTGCCGGGACTTTACATTTTTACATTTCCAATTCACTGCTCGTACAGGAAATATTTCATTCACGTGAAGGCAAAATTCTTATGTTTCTAAAAATGAGAAACATCAACTCATCTTGTTCTAGGAGCTGTGCACATTGGTCTACTCTTTACCAACTATCCTTTAGTAAGAAAAAATTGCCTAAAATGTATTCCATTTTTTTGGCTGTTCTGATTATTAATGAGTCAAAAAGGGTCCATTCTCAGCCAGGGTGCATACTGGGCCAAACCAAGGCTCACTCCCTTCCTTCTAAGGGTCCCATTGCAGCCACATGGGCCATCTCTATGGTATGCATGATTTTGATCCTCCAGTTCTAAAAGATAAAGTTCTGGATATTGGGGAGGCATTTAAAATAGTAAATTCAGACTGTGTAGGTCACCACTTTTTAGCTGAAAACAAAAGAAAAACTCCTAAAATTCAATTTTAATTATATCAAATGTTAAAAAAGGGGGGGGGAGAGCATATTCCAACACCTATGTATAAATATATTTCAAACCTTCAATGAGAAATACAAAAAGTACAAGGGGGAGGGGCAGGGGGGCTAGCCCTAATATTGCCCTGAACTGACCCCTTCCTTGCCGCGGAGGTTGGCACCCTATAGCCTGCGCAGTTGGCGCCGCCGCTCAACGTCGACTATCCCTTCAGGTCCTGATATGACCCTGTTAGATATGAAGGTGACAATACCAGCAAGGATTAAATAATCCAATTGAACCAACAATAATGTCTAATATAGATGCTAAGAATGAGCTAACCAATATGATTAAATTGGAAGTATAGCAAGGGTACAATGACCCAAACAAATAGCCACTCAGTTAATCTCAAGCGGCTTCTATCAGAAACCACCCGACGCGTTTCCCCTCATCTGTCTGAGGTTCCTCAGGAGTGGGTTAGAAGGTTAGTTCAAAGAGAAAAAATACATTAGTAAATGCTGGTGGTCCTATGACACACTGGGGATTAACAATTACTTGGTATAATCCAATTCAGTCCAATTGCGGCTACAATAAGAATCTCAATACCAGACTACCAGTGTCCTGGCAAGCATAGCAATAGCAGGGCTTAATAACAGATTCTGTTGAGATAAAGTAAATACAGATCTAAAAAAGAACGAGGTAGCCACAATTCAAAAAACAAGGCATCAGCCACTTATCTTAACCCAGTGTTCATCAGTATAGGACATTCATCAAAGACTCCCAGATGAGAAACGGCTCCAGAGCCCTCAATACAGCCGTTATCTGACTCCTCGCGTCCCAGCCCTTCAGCCCAGGTATGGCCACACAATGAAGGTATGAAAAGGGGCAAAGGAACCGCCCACAACAGACTGCAGGTTTATAAAGACCTACCGTGATTAAGGTCACCTGCGGTAGAATCGATTAACCCCTCATTGCCAGCCTTCAAAGAGCATGTGCCCTAGCGTGCCGCACAGCACAGATACCACTTCCGCATTGTGACATACTGCGGTCACGTGATCGGGGAATCCCCGATGACGCGACTCCGCGCATGCGCACAGTCTGCGTCTCAATCTGGAACGCAGACAAGGAATCGCCGTCGCAGGCAGCAGCACACCTCCTTCTGCCACCAGCGTATCCCTATCAAGCGTATGTTAAAAGGCAGGAATACTCAGGTGCTGGAGGTTTGTCAGATAACGCAAACCTCTTGGAGTACATTGTTTTATTAGTTTAAAATAAACATAGTGCCGGCTTCAGGATCAAAGGGAGGGGGGAGGGGCCAGGGAGATATAACAAATCGTCACAAAGAGAGTGGGGGGGAAATGGAGACCGTCAATCCCAATAATCATTACACAGATAACCAAAGATAAACCCTAAGATTAAGGAAAATAAACAAAGCCAGATCCTTTACGGAACAATGGGCATGACAGGAACAAGACTATGAAAATCGGGCAATACAGTGGGCCAGAACAAAGGACACATGCCTATAATTATAAAATATGAATAAATATACTGAAATATGGAATAAAAAAATTGTGTAAAAAAATATACATATATATATATATATATATATATATATATATACACATACGTACACATATAGACACACACACATATATATATATATATATCATTATATATCACTTGGGGAAGTCTAGAGAAAACAGCCAAAATGTAACTGCTCATTGAGGCCAGACGGACTCACAGTCCGCATTCTGTGAATCCACCGGGCCTCCCTCTGCAGAATTAGTCTGTCCCAATTACCGCCCCTATCTGGCGGTGGGACTACCTCAATGGCATTAAAGGCAAAGCAGTCCAGGCTACCCCCATGTTCAATCCTAACATGTCTCGAAATCGGTGTATCCCTGGCATTCCTAATGTCCCCAATGTGATCACCTATCCGTTTCTTGAACTCACGTTTGGTCTTCCCTATATATTCCTTCCTGCAATCGCACTTAAAGAGATAGATCACACCGACCGTGGTGCAGTTGGCAAATTGTCTATTGTAGTATGTCCTCCCTGTTGTCTCACTAAGGAAATGATCCCCACGTTTTACATATTTACAGAAGGTACATTTCACACACCTAAAAGTGCCCACTCTTCTGTTATCAAGCCACATGGATCCATCACGTTCAGACGAGGTAGAATATATAGGGAAGACCAAACGTGAGTTCAAGAAACGGATAGGTGATCACATTGGGGACATTAGGAATGCCAGGGATACACCGATTTCGAGACATGTTAGGATTGAACATGGGGGTAGCCTGGACTGCTTTGCCTTTAATGCCATTGAGGTAGTCCCACCGCCAGATAGGGGCGGTAATTTGGACAGACTAATTCTGCAGAGGGAGGCCCGGTGGATTCACAGAATGCGGACTGTGAGTCCGTCTGGCCTCAATGAGCAGTTACATTTTGGCTGTTTTCTCTAGACTTCCCCAAGTGATATATAATGATATATATATATATATATATATATATATATATATATATATATATATGTGTGTGTCTATATGTGTACGTATGTGTATATATATATATATGTATATTTTTTTACACAATTTTTTTATTCCATATTTCAGTATATTTATTCATATTTTATAATTATAGTCATGTGTCCTTTGTTCTGACCCACTGTATTGCCCGATTTTCATAGTCTTGTTCCTGTCATGCCCATTGTTCCGCAAAGGATCTGGCTTTGTTTATTTTCCTTAATCTTAGGGTTTATCTTTGGTTATCTGTGTAATGATTATTGGGATTGACGGTCTCCATTGCCCCCCCACTCTCTTTGTGACGATTTGTTATATCTCCCTGCCTCCCCCCCCTCCCTTTGATCCTGAAGCCGGCACTATGTTTATTTTAAACTAATAAAACAATGTACTCCAAGAGGTTTGCGTTATCTGACAAACCTCCAGCACCTGAGTATTCCTGCCTTTTAACATACGCTTGATAGGGATACGCTGGTGGCAGAAGGAGGTGTGCTGCTGCCTGCGACGGCGATTCCTTGTCTGCGTTCCAAATTGAGACGCAGACTGTGCGCATGCGCGGAGTCGCGTCATCGGGGATTCCCCGATCACGTGACCGCAGTATGTCACAATGCGGAAGTGGTATCTGTGCTGTGCGGCACGCTAGGGCACATGCTCTTTGAAGGCTGGCAATGAGGGGTTAATCGATTCTACCGCAGGTGACCTTAATCACGGTAGGTCTTTATAAACCTGCAGTCTGTTGTGGGCGGTTCCTTTGCCCCTTTTCATACCTTCATTGTGTGGCCATACCTGGGCTGAAGGGCTGGGACGCGAGGAGCCAGATAACGGCTGTATTGAGGGCTCTGGAGCCGTTTCTCATCTGGGAGTCTTTGATGAATGTCCTATACTGATGAACACTGGGTTAAGATAAGTGGCTGATGCCTTGTTTTTTGAATTGTGGCTACCTCGTTCTTTTTTAGATCTGTATTTACTTTATCTCAACAGAATCTGTTATTAAGCCCTGTGTTATTAAGCCCTGTGTCGGTTGCTGCGAGCACTGGAGACTATGTCCAGATTTCTTGCTACTGCACATGTGCGAGCGCTGGAGACTAAGTCCAGATTTCTTGCTACTGCACATGTGTGAGCGCTGGAGACTAAGTCCAGATTTCTTGCTACTGCACATGTGCGAGCGCTGGAGACTAAGTCCAGATTTCTTGCTACTGCACATGTGCGAGCGCCGGAGACTAAGTCCAATCTTGGAGCCATTGCACATGTGCGGGTGACATCATCGCTGACACGAGGTCACATGTCTCTGACACCTTCTATGCCGATTGGTCGCTGGTCATGTGCTTGTGACGTCTTGCTCGGTGATAGGCCAGCATGACGTCACTCCTGTCGTTCTGGCAGCGGATTGGCTCTGGTGTCCTCCATCTTGGATGAGGCACAGAGTCTATATAAGACCCTGACACACGCCGCATGGTGCTCAGTCCTCTTGGTTCATGCATATGAGTAGACGCTCTGTGCGCGTTCCTCTAGGCATTCCTCTGTCTATGCTAGGTGAGCGCTACCGGCAGGGTAGCGTTCTTATACCTTACAGCTTCGGCTGCTGTCCGTATCCTTTTCTCTTAGGGGAGCGGACATAGGCAGGTGCCTGAGGCACATGGTCTGGCTGGGCCTTGTGATTCTACTCGTAGGTGGACGTTGCCGCTAGGGTAACGTTCCTTATACTGCGTCTGGCAGTTGTTCGTATCCTCGCACACTAGGGGAGCGAACAGAGGTAGGAGCTTTGTGCGGCTTACGCTGCTGTTCGTCTCTTTTGCACCACTAGAAGAGCGGACCTAGGCAGGTGCCATATCTAGTGGTTCGTGTCCTCGCATACTAGTGGAGCGAACGCAGGTAGGAGCTTTGTGCGGCTTACGCTGCTGTTCGTCTCTTTTGCACCACTAGAAGAGCGGACCTAGGTAGGTGCCATTTCGCACACATTGCCTTTGTCTCTGTGATTATTAACAGAGATCATTCCACACACCCTCCAAGTAAGGGAGGAATTGCTTTACTTACTTATTATATCCTTCTGTGAGTTAACAGAGGTATTGCACTCTGCCATAGTCTGCAGCAAAGTCTTTGCACGGTGGACCCTGACTGTCTGATACTCCTTTCTGTTATTATCAGACAGCCCCCCGTAACATTAGGACTGAGCCAAGGGTCTGGCAGTTATGGCAGAATATCAGCAGTTACACCGTTACATACAAGTACTTGAGTCACGGCTCAAGAGTATAGAGGATAAACCTCAGACCATGGTGACATCTGCACATGATCCTCGACTTGCTCTGCCAAACAGATATTCTGGCGATGCCAGATCATGTCGTGGTTTCATTAGTCAGTGTCAGATACACCTAGAGGTCAACTCTTCTCGCTTCTCTACGGAGAGGTCCAGAGTAGGCTTTATCATCTCCTTACTTCAGGACAAAGCCTTAGAATGGGCGACTCCCCTATGGGAGCGCTCTGATGTGGTTACTCTGAGACATCAAGACTTTCTTGATGCTCTTAAGGCGGTATTCATGGGTCCGCAGGTTACCCATGATGCGGCCCTGAGACTGTTAGATCTATCTCAGGGTTCGTTATCCACTAGTTCTTATGCCATTGCTTTTAGAACTCTGGTGGCAGAACTAGATTGGCCAGAGAAGGTGTTGATTCCTATCTTCTGGAGAGGGTTGGCAGGCTATGTCAAGGATGCCCTTGCTACTCGTGAGGTCCCTGCTTCTCTGGAGGACTTGATCACAGTAGCAACGAGGATCGATGTACGCCATAAGGAACGTAGACTCGAGGTCTCTTCCTCACGCCCTAAGCATCGGGCTATTCCAGTTGTTGAGGGTCCACTACCATCTTCCTCAGCATCTGAAACATCTCCCACTCCTATGGAGTTAGGTCATACGTCCTCCAGACTACGCAAGTCTGGTCCTCCTATATGTTACGTATGTCGTCAGGCTGGGCACTATGCCAACAAGTGTCTTAGTCGTCGGGGAAACTCCCTGGCCTAGTAACCATTAGAGGGGGGTTACTAGAGACGTCTTCTGCACCCTCTAAGTGTTGTATCCCAGGTCAGCTCTCGTTATCTGAGAATACATGGCCTATTATGGCTTTTGTGGATTCCGGAGCTGACGGGATTTTTGTGTCCTCAGGATTTGTAAAGGGACACAATATTCCCTCTATCATGTTAGAGGCGCCTATTCCTGTCCGTGTTGTTAATGGAACTATGTTGTCTGACTCCATTACATTGAGGACAGTTCCCTTGCGCCTTTCCCTGTCTCAGGGTCACATAGAGGAGATTTCTTTTCTTGTTTTGCCTGAGGGTATAGACGACGTCCTTCTGGGTCTTCCATGGCTTCGGACTCATGCTCCTCACATTGACTGGGAGTCTGACAGCATTATTAGTTGGGGTTCGAAATGTCAGTCCCGATGTCTTCCCTTACCACCTAAGGTCGTTGCGGTTGCATCAACTGATCTCTCTCCCATACCTACACCCTATTTGGATTTCGCTGACGTGTTCTCCAAACAGGGTGCTGAGGTTCTTCCACCCCATAGGCCGTATGACTGTGCCATAGACCTTATCCCAGGTTCGGTTCCACCTAAAGGCAGGGTTTACCCCCTGTCGATACCTGAGTCGGAGGCCATGTCGACCTATATAAGAGAGAGTTTAGAGAAGGGGTTCATTCGTAAGTCTGTCTCTCCCGCGGGAGCTGGGTTTTTCTTTGTTCGGAAGAAAGAGGGTGATTTGCGTCCCTGCATAGATTACAGGGGTCTCAACGCAATCACAATAAAGAACAAATACCCATTACCTTTAATTTCGGAGCTCTTTGACAGACTGAGAGGAGCTCAAGTTTTTACGAAGTTGGATCTGCGGGGTGCGTATAACTTGGTACGAATTCGAAAGGGTGACGAATGGAAGACCGCTTTTAACACCCGAGACGGTCACTATGAATACCTCGTCATGCCTTTTGGGTTATGTAATGCACCCGCAGTATTTCAGGACTTCGTAAACGATGTGTTCAGGGATTTACTGTTATCCTCAGTAGTGGTGTATCTGGACGACATCCTGATTTTTTCTCCTGATCTGGAGACTCATCGTCAGGATGTCGTTCGTGTCCTTTCCCGTTTAAGGGAGCACTCATTGTTTGCTAAACTCGAGAAATGTGTATTCGAGCAGTCCTCATTGCCTTTTTTGGGTTACATTATCTCACAAGAGGGTCTGGCTATGGATCCTGCGAAGCTCTCTGCTGTCCTGCAATGGTCCGAACCTCATTCCTTGAAGGCGGTGCAACGCTTCTTAGGATTCATAAATTATTACAGGCAGTTCATACCCCATTTTTCTACTTTGGTGGCCCCTTTGGTGGCCTTGACTAAGAAAGGTGCTAATCCCAAAGCCTGGTCTACTGAGACATCTCAGGCTTTTGAGGCAGTAAAAAGACACTTTTCAACTGCTCCCGTTCTTCAAAGACCCGATGAGAATAAGCCCTTCCTCTTAGAGGTTGATGCCTCTTCAGTGGGTGCTGGTGCGGTCTTGTATCAAAAGAACGGTGCAGGTAGAAAAAGGCCGTGTTTCTTCTTTGCTAAAACCTTTTCACCGGCAGAGAAAAACTATACCATTGGGGATAGGGAACTGCTCGCCTTGAGATTAGCCTTGGAGGAGTGGCGTCATTTGCTGGAAGGAGCGAAACATCCTTTCCAGGTCTATACAGACCATAAGAATCTGACGTACTTACAAACCGCTCAGCGTCTGAATCCTCGCCAAGCCCGCTGGTCCTTGTTTTTCTCCCGCTTTCACTTCTCCATCAACTATCTGTCTGGGAGTAAGAATAACAAGGCAGACGCCCTGTCTCGCTCTATGCTTTCTACCCAGGAAGAGATTGACGAACCTCGTCTTATCCTTCCCTCCAGGGTTTTTCATACGCTCTCCCCTGTGACGTTAGACCAAATCCCACCGGGCAAGACCTTTGTTCCGCCTGATCGACAGAATGATATACTGTCATGGGCCCACACCTCAAAGGTGGGTGGGCATTTTGGTATTAGGCGGACACGAGAGTTACTGGAGAGGTGGTATTGGTGGCCACACTTAGCCAGCCACGTCAAGAGATATGTCGGTTCCTGCTACTCGTGTGCTCGCAACCGTCCATTACGGCAGAGACCGGCTGGGCTCTTGCATCCTTTACCAGTGCCAGATAGACCATGGGAGGTGGTAGGCATGGACTTTGTGGGTGATCTTCCATGTTCACAGGGACATAGATTTGTGTGGGTCATTACGGACCATTTCTCCCGGATGGTTCATCTCGTACCGTTATCGAGAATCCCATCTTCCAGGGTACTAGCCAAACTATTCCTCAAGCATGTCTTTAGGCTTCACGGGATGCCAGATCGTATCATTTGTGATAGAGGCCCGCAATTTACTTCCCGTTTCTGGCGAGATCTTTGTAGCCTTCTGCAAATTGAGTTGAATCTCTCTTCGGCATACCATCCGGAGACTAATGGTTTGGTTGAACGTACCAATCAATCTATGATTATATACCTTCGACACTTTGTTGCTGAGAACCACGATAACTGGTCCTCCCTCTTACCCTGGGCAGAATTTGCCCTTAACAATTCGCTGGCTGAGGCCACTGGGCAGACACCGTTCGTACTCAATAATGGGCAACACCCTAGGGTACCAGTACCGTTTCCCGCTGCTGCACCTCCTCCTCTTGTGGCTGACTGGGCAACTAATGCCAGAGAGGTTTGGGATCGGACTCAAGAGTCGATCCAAGCAGCTAAGGACCGTATGAAGACGGTGTCCGATCGGTTTCGTCGCCCGGCTCCTGTCTTTTCTCCAGGGGACTTTGTGTGGCTCTCTGCAAAACACGTGAGACTTAGAGTGAGCTCTGTCAAATTTGCTCCTCGCTTCCTGGGTCCTTATGAGGTTCTTCGACAGGTAAATCCTGTAGTCTATCAATTGAAGTTACCTGTCCATCTTAGGATTCATGACAAATTCCATGTCTCACTGCTAAAGCCGGCTATTTTACCTCACGCTCGTGAAGTGCACTCTCCTGCCTCTGATTCCTCTCGCTCTAGCTATGAGGTACGAGCCATAGTTGGTTCTAAGATGGTTAGAGGGCGCAGGTTCTTCTTGATAGATTGGGAGGGCTATGGTCCGGAACATCGCTCTTGGGAGCCTGAGGAGGCTGTCCATGCTCCCGACTTAGTTGCCGATTACCTGCGTCGCCGGGAGGGGGGCCCTTGAGGGGGAGGTACTGTTACGGTTGCTGCGAGCACTGGAGACTATGTCCAGATTTCTTGCTACTGCACATGTGCGAGCGCTGGAGACTAAGTCCAGATTTCTTGCTACTGCACATGTGTGAGCGCTGGAGACTAAGTCCAGATTTCTTGCTACTGCACATGTGCGAGCGCTGGAGACTAAGTCCAGATTTCTTGCTACTGCACATGTGCGAGCGCCGGAGACTAAGTCCAATCTTGGAGCCATTGCACATGTGCGGGTGACATCATCGCTGACACGAGGTCACATGTCTCTGACACCTTCTATGCCGATTGGTCGCTGGTCATGTGCTTGTGACGTCTTGCTCGGTGATAGGCCAGCATGACGTCACTCCTGTCGTTCTGGCAGCGGATTGGCTCTGGTGTCCTCCATCTTGGATGAGGCACAGAGTCTATATAAGACCCTGACACACGCCGCATGGTGCTCAGTCCTCTTGGTTCATGCATATGAGTAGACGCTCTGTGCGCGTTCCTCTAGGCATTCCTCTGTCTATGCTAGGTGAGCGCTACCGGCAGGGTAGCGTTCTTATACCTTACAGCTTCGGCTGCTGTCCGTATCCTTTTCTCTTAGGGGAGCGGACATAGGCAGGTGCCTGAGGCACATGGTCTGGCTGGGCCTTGTGATTCTACTCGTAGGTGGACGTTGCCGCTAGGGTAACGTTCCTTATACTGCGTCTGGCAGTTGTTCGTATCCTCGCACACTAGGGGAGCGAACAGAGGTAGGAGCTTTGTGCGGCTTACGCTGCTGTTCGTCTCTTTTGCACCACTAGAAGAGCGGACCTAGGCAGGTGCCATATCTAGTGGTTCGTGTCCTCGCACACTAGTGGAGCGAACGCAGGTAGGAGCTTTGTGCGGCTTACGCTGCTGTTCGTCTCTTTTGCACCACTAGAAGAGCGGACCTAGGTAGGTGCCATTTCGCACACATTGCCTTTGTCTCTGTGATTATTAACAGAGATCATTCCACACACCCTCCAAGTAAGGGAGGAATTGCTTTACTTACTTATTATATCCTTCTGTGAGTTAACAGAGGTATTGCACTCTGCCATAGTCTGCAGCAAAGTCTTTGCACGGTGGACCCTGACTGTCTGATACTCCTTTCTGTTATTATCAGACAGCCCCCCCGTAACACCCTGCTATTGCTATGCTTGCCAGGACACTGGTAGTCTGGTATTGAGATTCTTATTGTAGCCGCAATTGGACTGAATTGGATTATACCAAGTAATTGTTAATCCCCAGTGTGTCATAGGACCACCAGCATTTACTAATGTATTTTTTTTTTCTCTTTGAACTAACCTTCTAACCCACTCCTGAGGAACCTCAGACAGATGAGGGGAAACGCGTCGGGTGGTTTCTGATAGAAGCCGCTTGAGATTAACTGAGTGGCTATTTGTTTGGGTCATTGTACCCTTGCTATACTTTCAATTTAATCATATTGGTTAGCTCATTCTTAGCATCTATATTAGACATTATTGTTGGTTCAATTGGATTATTTAATCCTTGCTGGTACTGTCACCTTCATATCTAACAGGGTCATATCAGGACCTGAAGGGATAGTCGACGTTGAGCGGGGGCGCCAACTGCGCAGGCTATAGGGTGCCAACCTCCGCGGCAAGGAAGGGGTCAGTTCAGGGCAATATTAGGGCTAGCCCCCCTGCCCCTCCCCCTTGTACTTTTTGTATTTCTCATTGAAGGTTTGAAATATATTTATACATAGGTGTTGGAATATACTCTCCCCCCCCCTTTTTTAACATTTGATATAATTAAAATTGAATTTTAGGAGTTTTTCTTTAGTTTTCACTTTTTTGTACTTCTACATTATCGGTTCTGTATTCACTTTTTAGCTGAACACCTTCTTATGTTTAAATAACATGGTTAGTTATTGTGAACTTTGTCACTTGTTATGTCTCCATAGTATTATGAATAGTTGAATATCACAACAGTAGCAGATAACACACAACCTTGTTTTTCATGCTCTGCATTTATGTAAACCAATTCAGATAGATTCTAGACCATATGAACTTAATGTAATTCGAAACAACTGATTTTACTAAGAATGGCTGTTATGGCAAGGGGCAATACGGTGGCTCAGTGGTTAGAACCACAGTCTTGTAGCGCTGGGGTCCTGGGTTCAAGTCCCACCAAGGACAACATCTGCAAGGAGTTTGTATTATCCAGCTGTGTTTGTGTGTGTTTCCTCCAGGTACTCCAAATTCCTACCAGATTACAAAGACATACAGATAGGGAATTTAGAATGTGAGCCCCAATGGACACAGTGTTGCCAATGTATGTTATGCAATGAGGAATCATTAGCGCTATATAAGTGAATAAATATTATTATTATTGTTATTATAATGTGCCTTGACACACACATGTGGAATATAACGTAAAATATTGTCTAACTTAAACCTATTACAAATTACCCATCAAGTTCTTGAACAGACTAGAGGTCCCAGCTGTGCACTACCCAAAGTCCCCTCAACAGATTGAAGCAATCTTAACTGGATAGCTCAGATGACCACTTGGACCTTTGCTTCCCTAAGCGGCCATTGAAAGTTCTATATACCTCATAAAGAATTTGGGGAAAGGTGCCCAGTAAAAATAAGGTAAACCAAAGGTAATAATCTGCCAGGAGAAACACAAGGCAGACAGGCTGTAGTTCCATGCAGGGTAGACTTCAGAAATATCACCAGCGGGAAATGGAAGCCCAGAGAAGCTTTAAAAAGTTACACTCACCAGGTGATAGGGCAGACTGAATTACATAATTGGAAACACTTGTTGTCAGAAAGGCAATGAACACAAAAACAAAGTGTTCAGAACTAGGACAGTGACTGAACCTGACTGTGGCTCAGTAGAGAGGGAAACGGACTACAGCACAGGATTCTGTCAGATCAAATCTGAGGCATGACAATGATATACTGTCTAAGAGCTCATTCACATATCCATGTTTAAACAGATACATGAAAAAATAGTACCGGTGTCAGAGTTTTGGATCAGTGTGTCATCAGTGGGTTAGTTTTTACCTTCAGTGTCTCATTAGTGTTTTTCACAGATGGATCAATATATAGAGAAATTAAATAACTTCTATCCATTTCAATGTTAAACACATACAGTTTTAGGTAAAAGGACCCATAGACTTATATAGGCCCTTGTCATCCGTGCTGCTAGATATGTGAATAGAATCATAGATTATAATCCGTGAAAATAACGTATACAGCACGTATGGGCCAGACTGACATATGAGTGAAACCTTGTGTACTGTTGAATACCGACAGAAGAGGGTCCCTATGCCAGAACAATATATGGCCCTTTGCAGTGCATCATAGTGCACAATATCACCTGCTTTGGAGGTGGAAATGGGTCCCTAACTTCTTGTGCCCCTGAGTGGCTGCACAGATTTCACCAATAATTATGTCCACCCCTGCTCATGTGTATGGGGGCCTCCTTAGTCTAATCATAACAGATGCCCAATTCTTGTGTTTCGGTAGGAGACAAGTTGTCAGTATAGAGTAGTGAGTAGTGTAGTGAGTATAGAGAGGACAGGAGAGATAGCAGAACAATCTAAGAGGACAACTGTTGAAGAAACTTTGTGATACATTTGGAGTGATAACGTCAGCTCACTGTAAGATAGTTGTTTGTTCCTGAAGAAATGACTCAAGTCAATATAATAATTAAGAAGAAAATATTTGGCAGCTAAAAAATGGTTGCTTGAAAAATGTTTTAATGTACCGTAATTAAACTTCGACCAAAGAATAACAGATATTTCCGATGTTTTGGCCTTGGATGGCCTTTGCAAAGAAATCTGTGAGAATGTTGGAGATCACACAAAGTAGAGAAACATGTGGGTCTAGTGCAAATATTTTGTGTTAAAGGGAACCTGTCAGGTCCAATATGCACCCAGAACCACAAGCAGTTCTGTGTGTATATTACTAATCCCTGCCTAACTGTCACAGTATAAATTAGCATACATAAAGAAATCTTTAGAAGAAGTACTTCTAAAGATCCTTTATGACATCCTAATGAGGCCAGCGCTAGTCACAAGGGCGTTACTTCCCTTAGCTAGTCGCCTCCATTAGCATGTAAGAATACCCCTATGGGACTGCTAACTTGTTAATGAATGCACAGCATCAGAGGCTCACAGCACAGCAAGAGGCAGGAGGCTCACCGCACCATGGGAGGCTGGAGGCTCACAGCACCATGAGTGGCAGGAGGCTCACAGCACAACAAGAGGCTGGAGGCTAAAATTACTGCGGGAGGCAGGAGGCTCACAAAAGAAGCGGGAGGCAGGAGTCACACAGCACTGCGGGAGGGAAGAGTCACACAGCACAGCGGGAGGCAGGAGTTACAGAGCACTGTGGGAGGCATGAGTCTGGGAGGGGGGCATATAGCACTGGTGGACGTTTACATTACTAAGGGGTTAAACAGCACTGGGTGGAGGGCTCACAGCAGCAGGAACCAGGAGGCTCACAGCAGTGGAGGCAGGAGTCTCACAGCACCGCGGGAGGCAAGAATCACACAGCACTGTGGGAGGCAGGAGGCTCACAGCAGCAGAGGCAGGAGTCTCACAGCACCACAGAAGGCAGGAAGCTCACATCCCTGCGGGAGGCAGGAGGCTCACAGCACCACAGGAGGCAGGAAGCTCCCAACACGCGGGAGGCAGCAGGCTCACAGCACCACAGGAGGCAGGAATCTCACAGCACCGTGGGAGGCAGGAAGCTCACAGCACCGCGGGAGGCAGGAGACTCACTTCACTGCAGGAAGCAGGAGGCTCACTGCAGCATGGGAGTCAGGAGGTTCAGGAATCTACAAATGGGAGTCCAGTAAACCTGATGCTCCTCTTCTTCTGTGGGACGGGAGTGCAGCGCATCTCATGCTTACCCCGACCACAAAGCATGTCCGCAGCAGGGTGGCAGAGGCCAGCAAGCTGAGGACCTAATGGTATGCGCACCACACATGCTGATTTAAAGGGTCGGCAGCCGACAAGAACGCAGCTGCCACCCGAGTACTGCGGTCCCCGGGAATGTGCCCATGGGCCGCATAAAAAAATCATCGGGGCCCCATATGGCCCGCGGGCCAGAGGGACCCTACCCCTGCTTTAATGCCACATGCATTTGAAGAAAATTGTGAATGTAAATGCAATTCTTTTAATAACATATGTACTACATTGATTTTAACATTTTTTGTAAGTTACTTTGTTACTGAAAGTTTTTTTTAACAGATTTGCTCTACGCTAATTTTACAATTTGAGGGCAACTTGATTTTAACCTTTAGTTCCAATATTTGTCATTAGTTTAGTCGTTTTCCATTGCAGCTGCCTTGATGGCAGCACATGGTTAAATCCAATAAAAAGTTCTAAAACTCTTTTTGCTGTACTTAGCGGTGTCCTTTCATAATATTATTTTAATTCAGAAGCTTCTTATGTGGAAGTTAAGGTTTGCCAGGCTGATCCAATTTTCACCTTTGTGAAATGGCTTCTGGCCTGCATTCATTTTTTTCACCACAATGCAGAGCTTTGTTCAGCTTTTTGGAACTACGGCAAGGGTTGTCCTGTTAATGGATCATTTGTGGCTAAAATAGCATTATGCTCATTACATGAGCTATGACCTGAACTCATTTGTCACTAACACTCATCCAATGTGCCTGATCCACATTGATAAGAGTCATTTTAGAAAGTCTAAAACATGTGCTGCAGTTGTTTATTAGTATATGATCTGAGTATTTTTTTTAGATGTTCCTTTTCAATTTTAGCCAGAAATTCAAACTCTCGCTAAGAACAACGACGGAGAACTTTTCTTTTTTAGGAATACTCGTTGCCAAATGACTCAAACTTTCTGTGCAATGTTAGATGTTGATGACATATGGTGTCTATACCTGGTGCACACCAGTAATTTCTACTTTGATGAATAACCTTTCTTTCTCAATATGACAACCCTCATAAAATGACACTTCTCTTATTCACCCACTGAATTCCCAGATCATCTCTGTTGGATTTATATATTTATAGTCTACAAGATGGTAACATTTCTTATGATGCTAAAGTTTCATTAAGTAGTATTTGGAGTTAGGAACTTTCAGCTATATTCTCTATGTAAGGCCTCACACATGTCAGTGAAAAACATAAACTTTTTCACTAATGTGTTAAAGACCCATATGTCCCTCCATGTGCCACGATTTTGGCACATGTGTGTTCTCCATGTGCTATAAATGAAAGCACTTGGAGATCAGACACTTATACTCACCTGTTCACGCCGCTGCTGTCCATGGTGCTGATATCTCCGGCTCTCCTGTCTCCAGCCGTTGCTGTTTCACCTCTGCTGTTACTTCCGGGTCGCGGTGCAGTGAATATTCATGAACATAATTAGCTGGCCTGGAAGCAGGAGACAGCAGCGGCCGGGGACAGCATCGCTGGAGACAGGTGAGTATAAAAATAATTTTATTTCAAAGATACATGTTTTTCTGGTACATGTTACACGGATCACTTCACTGTGTGGTCTGTGTGACATCAGTGATGCCGGAAAAAAACAGACTTGTCTCCGTGTGGTACACACGTGTGTCCGTGAAACACGGTCAATGAGAAATCACTGATGTGTGCACAGACTCATTGATTTTAATGGGTCTACATATGTCCATGATTCTGGTACGTATAAAAACAGTGTACCAGAATCACTGACATGTGAAGGGGTCCTAAAGGCGGCGTTATACGTTACGATTTATCTGACATTATGTCGTTGGGGTCACGGTTTTCGTGATGCGCATCCGGCATCGTTAGTGACGTCGTTGTGTGTGACACCTACGTGCCACTTTCATACAATCGAAAATAGGTTGAAAATCGTTGATTGTTGACATGTCGTTCAGTTTCAAAATATTGTTCGTCGTTTGGATCGCAGCAGACATATTGGTACTTTTGACATCCTGCCAACGGCTAACAATATCCAAATGACCGCCTTGGTCAAACAATATATCGCTGAACGTTATGTCGTTTGTGAGATCCTTACTTGTGACTGCTAATAAACGACCTATGTGCGATCTCGGCAAATCGTAACAATGACCTGGGTGTGTCACATCGTTTCAGAGCTCGTCAGATAAATCGTAGCGTGTAAAGCGGCCTTAAGAGAATTCCAAAAGATTTTTTCTCCAGAAGCATAACATGTTTTGTCCTACAGTGTCATTTTTTTTATTCCCATGCCAAGGACACCAATCATCTAAACACTTTTTAATTTCCATGACTGTGCAAAAAATTTAGGCAGGTATGGAAAAAATACTGCAAAGTAAGAATGTTTAAAAAAAAAAAAAAAAAGTGTTAAAAGTTTATTTTTAATCAATAAATTGGAGAATGAATGAACAAATGAAAAATCTAAATGAAATCAATATTTGGTGTGACTGCCCTGTGCCTTCAAAACAGCACCAATTCTTCTAGGCACACTGCAGTCTCTGACAGAAGTTCTGTCACTTATCCATGTTATGGAAATAAAAGCTTATAACCTGACTTTAAATTTTCCATTGGTTTTATAAATTACTCTTTTGAAAGCTGAAACCCTCCCAAATTTGGTTTAGGTTATGAAAATAAAGTTGCTGCAAAGCTGAAATATTGATCATTTAATGAACACAGAAAGGTCAGATTTTGGCAAGACAAAAGTTTTGTTGCCTTGTCATATAATGCACCCAATCCAAGTTTACATCCTCACCTCTGCTCACTAAATGAACCGTTAATTAGTGGGTGTGTATAAAAAGAAACCCAGCACCCCAGACCTTCAGTTCAACTGCAACTTGACTTCTGACAACATGCCAAAAATCCACCCTGCGACCAAAGCCTTTATTATCAAGAGGCTGAAGACCAGATCCACTGCAGAGGTGGTTGGCACCTTTAATGTGTCTCAGCATCAAGTACAAAGAATTAAAATAAGATCTGAAGAGACTGGAGATGTTTTTGACAAGCCCAGGTCCAGCAGACCCCGCAAGACAACTGCTCAGGAGGAACTTTTGTTGGATAGAAAATCCAAAGCCAGCCTCTCTTCCACTCTTCCACTACAGCAGAGCTCCAAAAGGCCTGGTCACCTCAAGTCCCTGTGTCAACTAGAACAGTTTGTAGGATTCTGTCTTAAAATGGCCTCCATGGTTGGATCAGTGCCCAGAAGCCAGCACTAAACAAAAGGCAATTAAAAAACCGTGTGGCATTTGCCAAGTCCCACGGCCTGCTAAACAGATGGACACTGGAAAAGTGGCAGAAGGTGGATTTCTCTGAGGAATCTACAGTTGAATTATACCGCAGCCGCCGCAAATACTGCAGGAGACCTACTGGAGCCCGTATGGATCCAGAAAACAGTTAAGTTTGGTAGTGGGAAGGTCATGGTCTGGGCTCTGGGGTAACATTCAGTATGGGGGTGTGCAAAACATTTGTAAGGTGAAAAGCAATATCAATAACCTAAAATATCATGAAGTATTAGCTACCTCTTACATTCTCAATCATAAAAGGGGGAAATTCTGCAGCAGGATGGTGCTCCATCTCATACATCCATCTCTAAAACAAAGTTCCTCCTGGCAAAGAAGGTGCTCAAGGACTGGCCAGCCCAGTCACCAGACATGAACATCATTGAGCATGTTTGGGGTAGGATGAAAGAGAAAGCTTGAAAGACAAAACCAAAGAATCTAGATGAACTCTGGGAGGCATGTAAGACTGCATTCTTTGCTATTCCTGATGACTTCATCAATAAATTGTATGAATCATTGTTGAACTGCATGGATGCAGTCCTTCAAGCTCATGGAAGTCACACAAAACATTAAATATGGCTCTAATAACACCACAACTCCATTCACCAATGTTATGTAGCATGTCAATGTATTAGAAGTTAATTACGTGTTTGAATTTCACATTACTTTCTGTGGGCGACAAATCTTTTGTCTTGCCAAAATCTGATCTTTCTGTGTTCATTAAATGATCAATATTTCAGCTTTGCAGCAACTTTATTTTCATAACCTAATCCAAATTTGGGAGGGTTTCAGCTTTCAAAAGAGTAATTTATAAAACCAATGGATGAATTTAAAGTCAGGTTATAAGTTTTTATTTACATAACGTGGATAAGCGACAAAACGTCTGTTAGGGACTGTAGCTGACACACAGGTTGAAGCATATATATTTTAAGATGTAGGCTTGTTCAAATTATTATTATAGCGCTATTTATTCATTGGCACTTTACATGTGAAAAAGGGTATACATATTAAAAACAAATACAATAAAAGTCACCAACTTGTCCAGTAGGAGAGAGGACCTTCTATTTCTTCATGTAATCGCATTTATTTTTTTTTACAGATGTTGAGATCAGGGCTCTTTAAGTGAAGGATCATCACTTCCAGGTCTACTTTTGCTTCCTTACACTGAAGATGGTTCTTAATGGTAATGGCTGGATGTTTTGGATCATTGGATAGTCACAAGCCATCAAACAAAGAAGAACTGCTTAAGGTTTTGCACCAGAAGTGGCATAAGGTCACCCAAAAGCAGTGTGAAAGACTGGTGGAAAGCAGCCAAGACGCACGAAAGCATTGTTATTCCATGAAATATTGACTTCTGAACTCTTCCTGAGTTAAAACATTAGTATTGTTGTTTCTAAATTATTATGAACTTGTTTTCTTTGCATTATTTAAGGTCTGGAAGCAATGCATTGTTTTATTATTTTGACCATTTCTCATTTTCAGAAAATAAATACAAAATTTTTTGCTTGGAAATTTGGAGACATTGTCAGTAGTTTATGGAATAAAAGAACAATTTACATTTTGCTCAAAAATATACCTATAAAGAGAAAAATCAAAAAAACTGACAATTTTGCAAAAAGGAGGAAAAAACTAAACTGCACTAGAGTTATGAGTACATACAGACTCTGTGTCTATCTTATAAATCTACCGCTTATGGTGCACCATTACATTACCCTTAAGGAAGCCACGAATTTGGCGTAACACGTGGGGTTCTTCTTAAGCTCCTCACTTCTGACTGCTGATCCTTTTAGGGTAATTTTCTGATCATTTGACTTAGCCACCATTATGGTAAATATCTCTGGTTATATGCTGTGTTTTTCATACTGTTTGTGCAATATTGTACTGATTACCCTGTATGGATCTTTCATCTAGTCAGCTCCCTTGTGATATTGTATAGGGATTGTGGGAGAGGATCCCCTATTTGTTGTAAAGGGGAATTGTGTTTTGTGTTTTAATGGTTTTATATTTGCACCGTGTTTAATAAAATATGTATCACTTTGGATATATAGGAGTAGCACATATTCATTATAGTTCCAGTGCTTGGCTATAAGAGGAGAGCAGCGTTTCAGCTGATCTGAGCTGTGCAACTCTGATCAGGAGAAATGAACAAGTGATCAGACTGCTGATCCTTATAGTACCCTATGGGGACTTGTAAAATTAATAAAAAAAGTTTTAAAAATTTTAAACACTTAAAAAAACCTAAAAGATCAAATCACCCTCCATTTAAAATTAAAGGGTTAAAAAAAAATAAAATACTCATATTTGGTATTGCCACGTTCAGAAATGCCGATCTAGCAAATTGTAAAATCAATTAATCTGATCGGTAAATGGCATAGCGGCAAAAAAAATCCAAACAGCAAAATTATGTCTTTTGCTTGTTACAAATGTTTTGCAAATTGCAATAACAGGCGATCAAAACACAGCATCTGCACAAAAATGGTACCGTTAAAAACATAAGCTTGAGACACAAAAAAACAAGCCATTACTGAGCCATATCTCAAAAAATAAGATCACTATGGGTCGCAGAAAAAGAACGCAAAAAGTGTGCCTTTTTGGGGACAAACGTCTGATTTTTTTTTAACCCCCTTAGATAAAAGTAAACTTATACATGTTTACTGTCTATAAACTCATACCAATGTTAGGCATCACACCAACTCATCAGTATTACCTTATAGTGAGCAGGGTGAATAAAATATTCCCCAAACCATCATGTAATCGCACTTTGTTTGCAATTTTTTCCCGCACTTGGAATTTTTTTGGCTTTTTCCAGTGCTCTATATGGTAACACATGATTTCCTTTAAAAGTACAACTTATTTCACAACAAACAAGCCCTCCTATGGCAAGATTGACAGAAAAATAAGAGTTAGGGCTCTGTGAATAAGAGGAGCAAAAAAACCCCAAAAACTGAAAATCGCCCAGGGATAAAGGGGTTAAATGACTTATAAACTGCATTACTCACTAGGTTTTCCCTTTGAAAGCTCTATCTTCAATTTTTAATTGTTTTTGAGTTAAGGCCGCTTTACATGCAACGACATCACTAATGAGATGTCGTTGGGGTCACGGAATTCATGACGCACATCCAGTCTCATTAGCGACGTCGTTGCGTGTGAAACGCACGAACGACTGTTAACGATCAAAAATAATTATCTAATCGTTGATCGTTAACACGTCGTTCCTTTCCCAATTATCGTTGCTGTTGCAGGACGAAGGTTTTTCGTCATTCCTGCGGCAGCACACATCGCTACGTGTGACACCGCAGGAACGAGGAACATCACCTTACCTGCGGCCTCCCGGAATGAGGAAGGATGGAGGTGGGCGGGATGTTCGTCCCGCTCATCTCCGCCCCTCCGCTTCTATTGGGCGGCCGCTTAGTGACGCCGCTGTGACGCCGAACGAACCGCCCCCTTAGAAAGGAGGTGGTTCGCCGGCCACAGCGACGTTGCTAGGCAGGTAAGTATGTGTGACAGGGACTAACGATATTGTGCGCCACGGGCAGCGATTTGCCTGTGACACACAAACGACGGGGTGGGTGCGATCGGCAGCGACAACGCTACGATGTCGCTGTGTGTAAAGTGGCCTTTAGTGTCAATATATCTCCTACACCATGCTCTCAGAGAGCAGAATACCCTGCATCCCCATATCTCTGAGGAGCAGCAGCACTGAGTACAATTTCTAAAGAGCAGCAGCAAAGACATTAACCAGCATCACTGAGCAAGGTAACTGTGATTCAAATGCTGATATGTAACTTTACTACAAATCAGAGCTGGAATCACAGCTACACTGCTCACTGATAAGCAGTGATATAAGAAAACGGTAGCATGATTAATGTGCATTTCTCTGATTCTGTCCCTCTTCTTTGCTATTTCCTCCTCTTCTCTTTAAATGTTCAGAGTAAAAAGGACGGGTTTTTTTACCGCGCTATAAACCACAAAGGGTGTTTATAAAAATAAAAATTATTTTATTGAAACATTCCTACGCGTTTCAGAGGCATGCACGCCTCCTTCTTCAGGGAAAAATATCATACAGATGTAAGAAATACAAGGGTTTATATAGGAGTATCCAGGAGAAGTCACGCTCCCGGAAGCGTGACTTCTCCTGGATACTCCTATATAAACCCTTGTATTTCTTACATCTGTATGATATTTTTCCCTGAAGAAGGAGGCGTGCATGCCTCTGAAACGCGTAGGAATGTTTCAATAAAATAATTTTTATTTTTATAAACACCCTTTGTGGTTTATAGCGCGGTAAAAAAACCCGTCCTTTTTACTCTGAACATTTATAGCTCTCTCTCTAACGGGGCCGCTGCTTAACCACTCCAGCACTCACATATGTCTGCACAGGGGTTGTGACTGGCACAACCTGATCAGGTGAGTGTATTCATTTCTCTTTTTCGCCTTAAACCCATATACCGGGTAAGACCCTATTTCTTGCGCCTTTTCCCTCCTCAGAATTTCTCCTCTTCTCTTTGACATAGGTTTCTATGAGCTGCATGTAATCCGATCCTTCAGTAACTTAAAACTATATCTTATCTCTTAATAAGTATTTTACCAGCACTAAAGAGATAAAATCAGGAGTTAAGCTGGGTTTACACACTGCAACATCTCAAACGACATCGCTGTAACGTCACCGGTTTTGTGACGCAATAGCGATGTTGTTTGCGATGTTGCAGTGTGTGAAACCTATCAGCGACCCGGCCCCTGCTGTGAAGTTGTAATCGTTACAAATCGTTCAGGACCATTCCTAGGTCCTTTGTTTCCCGCTGTGCAGCATGAAGTTTCAGTGTGTGAAGACTTTGCAGCGACTTTGTTAGCAACTTCCCTTTCAAAAGGCTGCTTATCAACGTCCCCAACAACCAGCTAGGTCGCTCTGCAGGTCCGGATCGCTGTTGAGTTGTTGGCCAGGTTTGCCTGTTTGAACGCTCACCAGAGACTTAGCAGATACTTAGGGAGGTCGCTATTGCGTCACCAAACCGGTAACGTTACAGCGATGTCCTTTGCGATGTTGCAGTGTGTAAACCCAGCTTTACAGGCATACAATAAATAGTAGAGATGAGCAAATTTATTGAGGTGAAATTGAATTCTCAAAATTTTCCAAAAGTTATTTTTTTCAGAATATGTATTTTGCTATTTGACCAGCTAGTGTCTATTTTACGGAAGTATAGAGCGCCAAAGTTTAATAAAAAAAATATAATTCTCAGATCACTTCTCACCTGTTCAGCCAGGCTTGAAGCTCAATATCCACCCCTCTGCGCCTCTTATTTTCATGTAAAACTCCATTGCATGCATCATCTTCGGCTTGCTCATTTTAGTTCACATCTCCCATTGTGAGTAAGCCTTTGATGTCCCTGTGTGCCAAGTTGTTGCATCGTAATAGTGTGAAATTGTGATATGTGTCCTATGAGATACTGAGTAGTCCTAAGGGGACATACATCATAATGCTGTGACGTTGCAATGCACCACAGTGAAGCAGGCCAAAAGAAAATGTGTGAAAAGAAGATGCCCGGCGTATCAGACAGCAGGATAGTAGGGGCGGCAGGACAGGTAAGTGTTGAGGCAAGGGATTTTCTTTAAACATTCTAAGTTTACTATGCTCTGGAGTCTTGAGAAACACCTGAGCATAATTGTCACGTGTATAGGGACAGGCTCAGGGTTAGCTTTTTTCTTACCATCTTAACCATGCAATTTAAAGATAGTTTTTCCCTTTGGGCACATTAAGGGTTAATTCCTTCTCTGGTGCAGCAGCAGACTTGCTCAGCTGGCAGCAGTTAAGCACTTCTGGACAGGATTTAAGCCCTCTGCTTCCTGGACTTGGTGCTGGTTATTCTATTCAGTTAGGAGCAAGCCTGGGAACAGAGAAGATGTGGTTGTTACTGCTGTTGCTGTCTGCTGCAGTTTTTTGCAAGTTGTTTTATTTTTGCACTACCTCCTTTCCCTTCTTATCCCTTACCTGTATATCCTTTGTTGTCCTTTGGTGTAGGGTTTAGGTGTGCATGAGTGTTTTTTACCCCTGTCTGTAGTTCGTTGTTGTAGGGGTTTTGAGGGATCTCTGTCCTGGTCAGTCCCCTGCGTGGCAGATGTGGAGGGGACTTCTCATCAAGGTCAGGACAGGAGTCAGTGCTAGGTCGGGGGCCCAGACCTCCCTACCTTTTAAAGGTACCTCCGGGTGTAAAAGTTAGCTCATGGACCCCAGCATTAGGATCTCCATAGGTTACTCTGTCTTCCCTGAGCATCCGTTACACCCGATCCCTGACAATAATGAGGAAATAGCATTGAATAAATTCAATGCAAATCACATTTCTCTAGTCAAGAGAATTGGCAAACTTGGATCACCTCTAATACTGATTATAGCCATTGGCATCATAATTTACAAACTTTTGTAAGTCATTTTAAGGGCACTTGGCCCATGGACATTTGTTTATCACTACCATGATATATTACAGTTGAAGAACATTTTGCACTCTCCACCATAAAAACATTTTTGGCCTTAGTTACATTGTAATTCCTGTTTTATATGCTAAATATTTGTTAATCAATGAATTTCACTCAAAGACATATGGAATGAGAACATCATTTATTACACAATAAAACAGTTAATTTACAGCATCATTGATATCCAGAAACATTTTCAAAGAGCGAATCTTTAAAGGGTATCTGTCAGTAGGTTTTTCCTATGTAATCTGAAGACAGCATGCTGTAGGGGTTAACACAGAGATTTCAGTTATTTACTTGCAATGTTTGTTTAAGCTTCAGGAGATTATCATTGCCAAACTAGGTTAGTTAGAGGTCAGCAAGTCAGCCATGTCCCCTGCTGTGATTAGCACCTCACTATCTATAGACATTGTACATAGACAGTCTGGTGTAGGCAGGGGCAGCTGTAATGGTCGTTTCCCCGCTGTTTTGAGACTAGTGACAGCCTTTTGACTGGAGCCTCCCATCTCCATTTTAACTCCTCATTTAAATCAGGTTTCCTTTCCTTTGGCTTCTCATGAGTTAATTTCAGTTTTGTTGCCAGCAGCTCTGTGCTGTGTAGGTCAGCTGTTGTTGCTTCGGGCCCATGCCCATTTAGGTTAAATACTGGAGCCTTCCTAGCAGACCCTGATGCTGTTAGAATAATTTCTACTTTGGCCAGCCTGGTGGAAGGAACTGCTGAGGTTTTCTTCTGTGCCCATCCACCTGCTACTATAGAGTCTATCTGTTACGGTGAAGTTTGGTGTTTTGTATCCTTCTGTTTTTTCGACCCATCTGTCTTTCCTTTTTCTCCATGTTTATTGGTTCAGTGGTGAGTCTAGTGTTCTCGTCAGACAACTCACTAGACAGGGTGAGTTTAGTTCTGAGAGACCCAGGTAACCTGCTCACCAACAGGATGAAAAAAACCTGTCTAGGGATGCTAGGGAGCTCAGGAGTCAGCTTGAGATGAGTGCAGGAGGTGCCCCCTCACCTCTCTCCCTAGTGGCAGGGGTCTCTGTTGTATTCTGACCTCGATGTTTTCCCCTTTTTGTGGTGTTTTTGGTAGTTCATCAGACGCCTGTTGGTCTGATCGCATGTGTCACGCATTATATATGGACATATTCTACTCCGTGTGTGACAGCAGGTTTCTCAGCTCTGCTACATGCTAAATCTAAAAACTTTAGTTGTGCCAGAACCGCTGCACCCAGTAAACTAAGTGATAGATCATTGGATTCAAGGTCTCTTTGTCTATACCATGCTGCTCTCAGATGAGGTAGCAAAAATCTGGTGACAGACGCCCTTTAAAATCTTAATTTGATTTTGTAGATGATTACTGGGAACATACAAAAAAGGATTTAATCAACCACCAGTTGTGCAAGTTCTCCCTCTTAAAAAATATGTAAGAGGCCTGTAATTGACATCATAGCTGACCACAACTATGAGAGACAAAATGAGAAAACATTTCCAGAAAATCCCCTTGTCTGATTTGGCAAGATTTTTTTTTCAAATTATGGTGGAAAATAAGTATTTAATCACATAAAAACATGCAATATTTCTGGCTCTCACAGACTTGTAACTTTTTCTTTAAGAGACTCCTCTGTCCTCCACTTATTACCTGTAGTGATGTCACCTGTTTGAACTTGTTAACAGTATAAAAGACACCTCTCCACAACCTCAAACAGTCACACTCCAAATTCTATTATGGTGAAGACCAAAGAGCTGTTGAAGGACACCAGAAACAAAATTGTAGCCGTGCACCAGGCTAGGAAAACTGACTCTGCAATACGCAAGCAGCTTGAGTGATGAAATCAACTGTGGGAGCAATAATAAGAAAATGGAAGACATACAAGACCACTGATAATCTCCCTCGATCTGGGGTCCACACAAGATTTCACCCCGTGGGGTCAAAATGATCACAAGAACGGTGAGCAAAAATCCCAGAACCACATCGGGATCGAGTGAATAACCTGCATAGAGCTGGGACCACCGTAACAAAGGCTACCATCAGTAACACACTACGCCGCCAGGAACTCAGATCCAGCAGTGCCAGACATGTTCCCCTGCTTAGGACAGCACATGTCCGGGCCCGTCTGAAGTTTGCTAGAGAGCATTTGGATTATCCAGAAGAGTATAGGGAGAATGTCATATGGTCTGATGAAACCAAAGTAGAACCTGGTAGAAAGACAACTTGTCATGTTTGGAGGAGACAGAATCCAGAGTTGCATCCAAGTAACATTATACCTACTTTGAAGCATGGGGGTGGCAACATCATGCTTGGGGCTGTTTCTCTGCAAAGGGACCATGACAACTGATCCGTGTACATGAAAGAATGAATGGGTCATGTATCATGAGATTTTGAGTGCAAACCTGCTTCTTTCAGCAAGGACATTGAAGATGAAATGTGGCTGGGTCTTTCAGCATGATAATGATACCAAGCACACCATCAGGGCAATGAAGGAGTGGCTTCATAAGAAGCATATGAAGGTCCTGGAGTGGCCGAGACAGTCTCCAGATCTTAATCCCATAAAAAACCTTTGGAGGGAGTTGAAAGTCCGTGTTTCCCAGTGATAAGCCCAAAACATCACTGCTTTAGAGGAAATCTGTAAGGCCAAATGGGCCAACATACCACCAACAGTGTGTGGCAACCTTGTGAAGACTTACAGAAAACGTTTGACCTCTGTCATGGCCAACAAAGGATATACTGTATAGCAAAATATTGAGATGAACTTTTGTTATTGACCAAATACTTATTTTCCACCATAATTTGCAAATAAAATCTTGCTAAATCAAACAAGGTGGATTTCTGGATTTGTTTTCTCATTTTGTCTCTCGTAGTTGTTGTCTACCTATGATGTCAATTACAGGCCGACCTCATCTTTTTAAATGGGAGAATTGGCACAATTAGTGGCTGACTAAATACTTTTTTCCCCACTGTATTGTGCTTACGTTTCTATAGTATATTGGGGAGGATCATAGTGGTTTCACAATGCAATGTGAAGAGATGTGAGACTATAGACTGTCTTATTGAAATTCAGATTTTCAGGTTACTAGAATAAAAACGTAACATAGAAGTGATATAATTTAATTCTAAAAAGAGAAAATGTTTTATTCAAATATAAAAAGACATCTGATAAATCACTTCTAAGCAATTACCGAGTGACTGAAAATATTCCCACACTGGAAATGCCTTGCTTGATTATAGTTTTAACGTATTTTACTGTCATGCCCACACTAACACTAACGCACTTCGGGGGACGTCTGTGCCCTGACCTTGCCTAGGAATCCCATCCAAGCTTGAAATCTATGTAGCTCCAGTTTCCATAGAAACACAGCTTTGTGAACGTGTATTAAGAAGTGGGATAAGTCTTTGTAGGCAGCGTTGCGCTCAGATCTACAAAAAAGGGGACATGGAGGAAAGAAAATTTTATTGCCAGTGCATAAAACAAAAAAAAATAAACTTTAGAAACCTATTTGACTACTTGTCATACTGTTTATTAGCTTTGTGGTATCAAATGAAACATAAGTTGTAGTGATGAATGAGCACTAAAATACTCGAGTCTTCGTTACTCAAGTCGAGCCGGTCGGACACTCGTATGGACTCAACTTGAGTAACGAGTATAATATTAATCAATGTTAAACTTGAGCATTTTTCCAGGAGACCCAACAGAAGGGCTTTGTGGGGCAGCAAATTGCTGAAATGGATGGAAATTGTCCTTGAATGAAATGGGAACAAGATGGGGAAGAAGCCTCTGACACCCGGGTCACTGCTTGGAACTAAAAAATAAAAATCATTTTCATTTTTTTTATGGATTCCTCCTATGTTTGATAACCAGCCAAGGTAAGGCAGATAGATGGGGGGGGCTGATATTATCAGGTTGGGAAGGTTCATGGTTATTTGGCATCTACCAGCCTAAAAATAGCAGCCTGCAGTCACCCCAGAATTGGGGCATCACATTAGATGCTTTGACCAGCTCTACCCGACTGCCCTAGTGAAGTAGCAATCAAGGTAATATTTTTTTGGGTTGATGTAAATTCAGTTGGCATCAATCCCAGGGGTTAGTAATGGAGAGGTGTCTATCAGACATCCCCATTACTAACCCAGTAATCCCCAAAAATCACACAAACAAAAAATAATTTGTTTGAATAAAGACTCACCCAGACTTTCTCTTGTTCACCAATTTATCAAAAATGTTCCAGGAAACTCCTCCATTGTAGTGCAGATTCCCCAAATGCAGCTCCAGTGAATAGTAGTAAAGTAGAGTTATTCACTGGAGCTGGGTAGTGATGACAACTGTCAACAATGCCACCAGCTCAATGCTGCACTCTGCGAGACCCAGCGATGCTCATGAAAGTTGTCATTACTACCCGACACCTGTGAATAGCTGTACTTTGCTACTATTTACAGTCACTGGTGCTGCATTTGGGGATTAAGACTGAGGAGGTTCGTAGGAACATTTATGATAATAAATTGGTGAATGAGGGGTAGTGTGGGGGAGTCTTTATTCCAGTGCTGGATGCCAGCTCACATTATACAGCTGACATCAACCCCTCAAAATATTACCCGCATTGCCAGCACCCCAGGGCAATCTGGAAGAGCTGAGACAAAGCAGCAGAAATGGCGCATGTAATGTGATGTGCCACATCTGGGGTGGCTGTGGGATGGTATTTTTAGGTTGGGAAGGGCCAAATAACCATGAAACTTTTCAACCTGATAATATTAGCTCCTAAATTGTCTGCTTTAACTTAGCTAGTTATGAAAAATAGGGGGGACCCAATGATGTTTTTTTTTTTTTTTTAATTATTTATAATATTAAACAAAGCTAACAACACCTTTTAGTGCCACATGAAAGGCACTAAGGGGTCAAGTATATAAAGCCTGCTCTAATCTAAGCTCTCCCTCCTAGATCAACTCTCCCTGAACTGCTTCCAAAAGACAGAGTGCCAACTATCGCGCCCCCGGTCTCCTATAAGACTCGATGATGAGATGCTGCCAGCCAATCACAGTAAAGCTGGTAGTCAATATGGCAATGGCATTACTGAGTATGGCAGGCAATTCCCACGTGTTTTTTGGCTGTCTAATAGCTGCAAACCAAGCAGGGCGGGGGTTGGAGCATGGCGCTTGAACACCTGTGAGACTGGATCCCAGTGGTGAGCATGCCCAAGGACCCCGATGCTGGTTCAAGTATTGATCAGTACTGAGCATGCTTGTTCATCACTAATAGTAGTATTCTTCCTAAAGAATATTGACACTCTTGACAAGGAAAATAGATTTTTACGCTTGTTAGTGTTTACCTTTAGTTAGTAAATAATCATCATTCCTTCATTCAGTTTAAGACCCCCTGACATGCAGTTTGCAACCTGATCAAAGTGGCAGATATCTCTTTTTTGGGAATGTTTATTGTAGTAATACAGGTTAGATTTGAGCTTTTTTTTATTCAGGGTGCCACTGTCTTTATTAGCTCATATATCAGCACAGCTTCTATCCTGCATTGATTTCCTCCTCCTGCTTTCCTCTTTGTCTATAGACTGTTTTCGTAGCCTTCATTCAGTTGTGGACTGGGATTGAAATTCAGCCCTGGTACAAGCTCATGCTGCCCCCACACCCACTCCACCAGATGGGGGCCTCTGCTGCAAATATGCCCCTGTCCTATGTTGGAGAATATCAATATATAATGAATGACCAAAATTACCAATGATACCATTGTATAAGATTAAATAATGCAGTCCTATTATGAACACATAATACCACCACAGTCTATGGTAATGGAATGATGGCACCATAGAGATCATTACCAAAGACAACTACCAAGATCATCATCAATGCTGCAATATAGGAGAGAAATGATAATATTAGATGATAATTACATATTACCACAATATGCAGTAGATGCAGTAAAAATAATGCTACCATAATGATCATTAACCAAAACTAAAGTACTAGGAATGATATTACCCCAATAGTGACCATAAAATGGCACAGTAGATATCAGGTCTACACCAGTGCACTGCAGACTATACATGTCTATAGTGCACACATAAACCAGTGTCACACCTCTTACATCTTCAATTGAGTTGGGCGGAGTTCATATTTTCCAGTTTTACCAAAGTGACAAGGACATATACTCATGCGAAAAATAAAGAGCTGGACAAGGAAAAAGAGGAGGAGACACAGATATAGGCATGGCACGCCCTTCTAAAATCATGTAAAACACCGCAAGGTGACTCCAACCGGAGTCTCCCTTTTTTCCAAAAATTGGGCCCCACACACACCCACCCATTCAGTGGCAGCACTTGTGCCCCAGTTGTACACTTCACAGCTAGATTTGCATCAAGCACATTCAAAAATACGCCATAATTAACCGTCACCAGGATGACCCCGGGGTAGGTAGCTAAGTCTTTCCTGATCCCAGCTCTGTTCATCTTGGATCATTTTTAAAAACAATGTAAGCAAGGGTTACTCCAAGCGGAGTCTCCCTTTTTTCCAAAAATTGGGCCACACACACCCACACCTTCAGTGGCAGCACTTGTGCCCCAGTTGTACACTTCACAGCTAGATTTGCATCAAGCACATTCAAAAATACGACATTGTTAACCGTCCCCAGGATGACACCGGGGTAGGTAGCAAAGTCTTTCCTGATCCCAGCGCTGTGCATCTTGGATCATTTTTAAAAACAATGTAAGCAAGGGTTACTCCAAGCGGAGTCTCCCTTTTTTCCAAAAATTGGGCCACACAGACACCCCATCAGTGGCAGCAGTTGTGCCCTAGTTGCAAACAGGATGTTTTGATTTGCATCAAGCACATTCCAAATCCACAAGCATTTACTCTCCCCAGGATGACACAGGGGTAGTAAATTCCATGACTTGTTCATTTTGATGAACGTTATTCTGTCCACATTGTCACTGGACAGACGCGTGCGCTTATCTGTCAGCACACACCCAGCAGCACTGAAGACACGTTCAGAGACAACGCTGGCAGCTGGACACGACAAAATCTCCAAGGCGTAAGTGGAGAGCTCTGGCCATTTTTCAAGATTTGAAGCCCAAAATGAGCAAGGCTCCATTTGCAAAGTCATGTCATTGATGTTCATTTGCAGATACTCCTGTATCATCCTCTCCAGCCGTTGACTATGTGTCAGACTTGTTGTCTCTGTTGGCCTTGCAAAGGAGGGTCTAAAAAAATTATGAAAAGATTCAATAAAATTGCTGTTACCAGCACCAGATACGGTGCTACTGGTACGGGTAGACTGTTGAAGATGACGAGACCGTCCCATGTTTGTCAAGTTACAACTGGGAGATTCACTCCCTGCACCTGCACGGTTGTTTGGTGGAAAAGCCGAGCTAAGATCGAGTAACAGCTTCTGCTGATACTCCTGCATACGTGCGTCCCTTTCTATGGCTGGAATTATGTCACAAAATTTGGACTTGTACCGGGGATCTAATAGTGTGGCAAGCCAGTAGTCATCATCACTTCTAATTTTGACAATACGAGGGTCATGTTGGAGGTAGTGCAGCAAGAAAGCACTCATGTGTCTTGCGCAGCCATGCGGACCCAGTCCACGCTGTGTTTGTGGCATAGAGGTGCTAACAGTTCTTTCTTCCTCTGACATCTCCCCCCAACCTCTTTCAACTGAAATTTGACCAAGGTCTCCCTCATCCGCTGAGTCTTCCATGTCCATGGACAGTTCGTCCTCCATTTCTTCATGTTCTCCTGCACCTTACTCAACATTTCGCCTGCTACCATGCGCCCTTGTTGATCCCTGTCCCCCATGGTCCCATGCCTGCCGCGTTGGTGATGATGAACATCTGGACCTTGGTGATGTTGTTGTGTCTTGCGCATATGAATCCTCCTGTAGTTCCTCCCCTTCCTGTTGTCCCACCCCCTGAATCCGAATAGTGTTTAGCATGTGCTCCAGCATGTAAATGACTGGAATTGTCATGCTGATAATGGCATTGTCAGCGCTAAACATATTCGTCGCCATGTCGAAACTGTGCAGAAGGGTGCATAGGTCCTTGATCTGAGACCACTCCATCAGGGTGATCTGCCCCACCTCTGCATCTCGTTGGCCCAGGCTATACGCCATGACGTATTGCACCAGGGCTCGGCGGTGCTGCCACAGTCGCTGTAACATGTGGAGAGTCGAATTTCAGCGTGTCGGCACATCGCATTTCAGGCGATGAACCGGCAGGCCGAAAGACTTCTGGAGCGATGCAAGTCGCTCAGCTGCGGCGGTTGAACGGCGGAAGTGAGCAGACAGTTTTCGTGCCCTGGTCAGAAGGCCATCTAGGCTGGGATAGTGTGTTAAAAATTGCTGGACAACAAGGTTCAACACGTGAGCCATACAAGGCACGTGTGTCACCTTGCCCAGGCGAAGGGCCGCACCCAGGTTTGCAGCATTGTCGCACACGGCCTTACCAGGCTGCAGGTTGAGTGGAGACAACCATTTATTAAACTCGGACCGCAGAGCTGACCACAACTCCTCAGCTGTGTGACTCCTATTCCCAAGACATGTCAAGCTAAAGACCGCCTGATGCCGTTGGGCTCTGTTGCCAGCATAGTAATGAGGGGTGCGTGATTCCTTCTGCACAGTGAGAACGCTGGTGGCCTGACCAGGCAGGCTTGGGGCGGAGGTGGAGGACACAGATGAGGTGGAGGAGGCAGAAGCAGTGGCAGAACTTGGACAGACAGAGAATTGACACACAAGTCGTGGGGACGGCAAGACTTGTGCAGGAGACCCTTCACCATCTATCACCATAGTTACCCAGTGCCCAGTCAGCGACATGTAACGTCCCTGTCCATGCTTACTGGTCCAAGTATCGGTGGTGAAATGCACCCGTTGACACACAGAGTTTCTCAAGGAAGCGTTGATGTTGTGTGCGACATGCTGGTGTAGCACGTGCACACCTTTTTTAGAGAAGTAGTGGCGACTGGGCATCTGGTAATGGGGCACAGCGACAGACATAAGGTCTCTAAAATACTGTGTGTCCACCAGGCGGAAAGGCAGCATTTCGGTAGCCAAGAGCTTACAGAGGGATAAAGTCAACCTCTTAGCTTTGTCATGGGTCGCAGGAAATGGCCTTTTATTTGTCCACATCTGAGGGACAGAGATCTGGCTGCTGTGTGTAGACGGTGTTGAGTAGGGTGTCCCTGGAAAAATGCAGGTTTGTGAGGAAAGTGCAGGCGGAGACATGATGTTGCCTTTATCCAACGTTGGTGCTATCGATGTCTGAGAGAGCTGTACAGACGCACTTGTTTCCCCTTCCAAACCAACTGACAACCTACCAAGCAAACTGCCTGTTGCGGTTACAGTGGTGGAAGTTGTGCGTGGAAAACCAGGTGTGACAGCTGTCCCCACAGTCCTAGAAGATGAAGAGCGCGCGGATGCACTGGAAGGGGCAGGCCGTGGATGGTTCGCTCCGCTAGGCCGCATTGCAGCATGGTGAGCTTCCCACTGGGACATATGATATTTATTCATTTGACGATTCATGGAAGAAGTTGTCAAACTGCTTAGGTTTTGAACTCTACTAACAGAATCACGACAAATTTTACAGATCACATAATTTGGGCGATCTTTTTCTATGTCAAAAAAGGACCAGGCTAGGCAAGGCTTAGAGGGCATGCGACCTGCTGAGCCCACCCGACTAGTGCTCAGAGGCAGAGTGGTGGCTGATGATGCAGTTGCAGACGTGCTACCAGTGGTCCGACTCTGTCCAGGAAGGCGCAAGGTAACTTCGTCGTCGGTTGCATCCTCCTCCACCGCCTCTGTTGACCTCCTCGAGTGCCTGACTGTGGGTTGACAGTAGGTGGGATCTAGAACTTCATCATCAATTGTTGTGTTTGCACTCCCCTCTCCCTCAGACCGAGCCTCTTCTTGCCCTGACCGAATATTTAAGGTGTCATCCCAATCTGGTATCTGCGTCTCATCGTCATCTGTATGTTCCTCATTGTCTATAACCACAGGTGTTACAGTTGGTGAAAAAGGGTCAACATTATGCTCAGAAACATGGTCCTCACGGCCTGAATCAGAGTCACAAAGGTTCTGGGCATCACTGCAGACCATTTCCTGGTCTGTACCCACTGTAGCTTGGGAGCAGACCTCTGATTCCCAGGCTATAGTGTGACTGAACAGCTCTGCAGACTCACCCATCTCAGTTCCACCATACTCTGCAGGGCTGATGGAGACTTCAGAGCTGGTAGAAAGCAAGTTTGATTGGGATGACAACTCAGAGGACTGGTGTTTTTTGGATGCGGTAGTTGAGGTGGCTGAGAGGGCACTTGTTGGACCACTTGAGATCCATTCAAGCATTTTCCTTTTTTGGTCATCGTCTACCTTTGTTCCTGTTGTTCGTGTCCTTAAAAAAGGGAGCACATCGGATTGTCCACGGTAAGTAGTAGACATCTTACTTTTGCTGGTAGATGGTCTATCTTCAGCAGATGTTAATGGAGCTTTGCCACCTTCCCCACGGACAAACCCTTTTTTTCCTTTTACAACACGCCTCTTCCCCTTTCCACCAGCATCTGTCATTTTGCCACTCATGTTGATTGCGACAAGATTGTGCACTTAAAATGTGGTAGTAAAAATTGAGAGGTGGTGTAGATTGCAGCGGTGGTCTAGCTTTATTAACAGCAGAATAAACAACAATAATTATCAATGACAATGCAACTACGGCCCTTAAACTGGCAGCATAAATTGCTAGTATAATAGCTTTGTAACAAGGAGTTTGAGTGTGCAATGCAGGCAGACGTGCTGCAAATATCTTTGCACTAGTGGGACTATACAGAAGTCCAATAGCCACGTTTATGATGCCACTAAGTTCACTCAGTGTTTGCTAGTATAATGGCTTAGTAACAATGAGTTTGAGTGTGCAAAGGGCAGGAGGGTACAGTGGCAGGGTTGTGGGTCTCTGGGTAGAGGAAAGGAAGCCTGCCTTTCTATCCCTCCTAATGGGGAAACGCAGCGAGGAAATCCCTGACCTTAGCTACACAGACGCTGTCATCTTGTGTAGCTGTTAAACTCTGTTTTCACGGACCTGTCACCTATGGCTCTGACCCTGCCGGTATGAGCCCTTAAAAGGACTGATAGAAAGTGCTATCCCTATGCTGTACAGCGCTGTGTATGGAGCGTACACAGCAGTATCGGCGATAGGAGCTGCGCCAGTGATGTCTGACACCAAGGACGCAGAAGGCAGATAATGGCGTGCTGGAGTATAATGTCCGGTTTTATAATGCAGGGACATGTGACATGGACATCCTATCACACATGCCGTTGCTTCTCTGGCTAAAAGTCCACTTAGCTGTGTGTGCGTCTGGGATTGGCTGACATGCTGGCCCGCCCCACTACACACGCGCGCTTAGGGAAGGAAGACAAGGACAAAAAAAAATGGCGATCGCCATTATCCATACAGCAGTGATCTGAATGCGCTGTTCCCGCACAATATACACTGAAATTTCATAATAGTGTGAGTCACAGAGTGACTTACACTATTACAGCGGAAAGCCAGCTAGGAATTAGCTGATCTTTTTGCTGCTAGAACCGTTCTCGAACATATCTAGAACTATCGAGCTTTAGCAAAAAGCTCGAGTTCTAGTTCGATCTATTACAGCCCCCAAAATCACTCGAGCCGCGAACTGGAGAACCTCGAACCGCGAACCGCGCTCAACTCTAGTGAGAAGTGTGCTGTCACTAGAGTACATCTTAGATCAATGAATTTACAGTCACACCTACTATGCAGATCCAGCACCTCCCTATAGCAGGATATCTTTGGATTATTATTTATAGAAGGACTACCGCTTCCATTTTCCAAATGCTTCAGCACTGCAGTAGTACATCACAATCAGAATACAACTTTTTATATCCTTATGTGGACTGAACTGTGCCCTCTGACCTCCTGTTTCTATGCTGCTTGATTGCTCTCCATATTTGTATACTGCCTTTATTAGTCTTCCCTTATTGGCTTGGCTAGACCATGGGATGTGATAGAGCTTTCATCAGTATGTGTAAAGATACCTAGCAACCATTTTTTTGCACAGTATGACAACCTCACAGTACCCCATCCTCAAAGTATGATACCCCAAAGTTCCCTCACAAAGTATGATGCCCGCACAGTGGCCTCAACACTGTATGATGCCCCATCAGCCCTCCGCACAACATGATGGTGCCCCAACACAGCCCTCCACATAATATGGTGGCCTCCCAAACAGCCCTCCGCACAATATGATGGTGCTCTATATAGCATTATGCCCTCTCTATACAGTATCATCGTCCTCCATGTAGGATCCTGGACCTTACACAGCCCTCAGTATAGTATAATGACCCCCACACAACCCTCCACACACTTTAATGGCCCCCACACAGCCCTCTACAGAGTATGATGGCTTCCACCCAGACCTCCAAACTGGATAATGGCCTGCACACTGTATAATGACTTTCACATCCCTACAAATGGTATGAGGCCCCCGCAGCCCTCCACGCCCTATAATGCTCAACACACTGTATAATACCCCGACAGACAGTATAATGGCCCTTACACAGTCTAGTGGCTCCCAAAAAGCCTTCCAAACAGTATAATGGCCCCCAACATAGTCCATTACACAGTATAATGTTGGCCTCATAGCCCTCCAAACAGTATAATGTTCCCCCCACATAGCCCTCCAAATAGTATAATGACACCCATACAGTACATTACACAGTATGTTCACCCCAATGAGTACAATGTACTCAGTGATAAAAAAAAGAATGAAAGAAAACTACATCTCTCCCTATTGCTCCACTGCTGCAGTTTCTACAGTGTGTGTTCTGAAGCTCCGCACAGCAGGTGTGATCTAGTGACATCATCACGCCCGCTGCGCTGAGACATCAAAGCTCAGGGGCATAGGGAGAATGATAAAGGAGACAGCTAATAGCTCCCTGTTACATCTAGGATGTAGATACAGTTGAAAGTATGATGCCAGGTATGGGGACTCATGGGCCCCATAGCAAAATGTAGTCTGCCGCTGTTAGCGGTACTTCACTGGCATTTGGGCTATTATATTAAATGATCTAGTGCAGCCAATCATGGAGGATTATTAGACTTTGTGCAAAAGACTAGGCAAAGAATGCTCTAGCTTTTTTTCTCTTTCTGACCCCTGTCACCCATCATCTCATAGCCCCCTCTGTCTAACTCCTGGCGGTTCATATGAGATTGTTTAATCCTACCTTAGCCTTAGGGGCACTTTGCACACTGCGACATCGCAGGTGCGATGTCGGTGGGGTCAAATTGAAAATGACGCACTTCCGGCATCGCATGCGACATCGCAGTGTGTAAAGGCTGGATGATACGATTAACGAGCGCAAAAGCGTCGTAATCGTATCATCGGTGCAGCGTCGGCGTAATCCATGATTACGCTGACGCGACAGTCCGATGTTGTTCCTCGCTCCTGCGGCTGCACACATCGCTGTGTGTGAAGTCGCAGGAGCGAGGAACGTCTCCTACCGGCCTCACCGCGGCTTCCGTAGGATATGCGGAAGGAAGGAGGTGGGCAGGATGTTGACATCCTGCTCATCTCCGCCCCTCCGCTCTGATTGGCCGCCTGCCGTGTGACGTCGCAGTGACGCCGCACGACCCGCCCCCTTAACAAGGAGGCGGGTCGCCGGCCACAGGGACGTCGCACGGCAGGTGAGTGTGTGTGTGAAGCTGGCGTAGCGATAACTTTCGCTACGCCAGCTATCACCACATATCGCTGCTGCGACGGGGGCGGGCACTATCGCACTCGGCATCGCAGCATCGGGCTGCGATGTCGCAGTGTGCAAAGTGCCCCTTAGCCAGAGATTGCAATAAATGGAGTTTGATACTTTTCTAGAAGACCTTTGAGTGTTAAGCAAATATTTTCAGAAAAATTACACTTTTCCACAAATTGAATTATGGGGGGAACATTTCTCGAAACTGTCAAGTTTGAATTTCAAATAATCAACGTCAACAAAATTTGCATGAATCAAAAATACAGATGAACATAATAAACTTTATTATATACCTTATCAGAGAAATATGCTTCTTTCTCTACTTTTACATTTCTTTTCTTCCCCTTGCTGTCTCATTAATTGGTGAAAATAAACTAAAATTCGCCCTTTCAAGATAACCAAAGTTACAAGTTTACTGAAGGATTGCAGCTGCCTTTTGAAATTTTTGGAGAGAGAAAGAGAAAGAGGGAAAAGCATAGTGAGAGAAGGACAGAAAATGTTGTGTTTCTTCCCAGTAAGCGTTTATCTTACCCTAATGGTAAAGTTACAGTTACACTGCTCGGTACTGCTATTGTCAGCCGGGGATGAGAGGACATCCGGCAAACAAAGCGACACAAATGGTGCACCAGGGAAACAATGCAATGGATCACCCTGGCGCTAGGGAGAGGGTAGAGGGGTGACCTACTAACAGTCACCTGAGGCTAATCCCTAACATCCCTAGATGGGTCCTTCCCCCTGTGCACCGACACGTGCCTAGGCCTTCGCTGGCTCTGAACTCACCCTGACTAGAGTGACAGCCAGCAAGAAAATACTTTTGTCACTACAATAAAACAAAACAAGATAGGTAAGGCAAACAGGGAAAAGACACAATAAATAGTTCTCCACAGCTACTCATGGATGAAGCTTCTCACTATTTTTTGCCCTTGATAAAGTCACCTTGAGTGACGATACGCGTTGGGTAAGGGATCTCCTGGGTCTTTTCTGGACTACCTATCTATATCAGGGTTATCTACAAACATGGTTTGGCTCTGTATTACTGGCTTGCACATATAGGGCACTTATATTTTTCTGTTGCCTGCATAATTTGGGTTTTAGCACATGAAGCTATTCACACATTGTATTCTTTTCAGGATGTTCTGTAGACATTATGGTTTATTATGATTGCACTGCAGGTCTCAGTTATTATATAGATATGCCTCAACAACTTGGGAACATTTAAATGTGTTTTGTGATTTTATTTTTTTACATAGTGTCAATTTGTTCTTTGCAATCTCTTATGTCTGTGCGTTTTGTTTTATGTAACAGCCAGCCCTTCTATTCCTGGGTCCGTCCAGACCTGGGGATACATGATCTTTGTTTTGTATGTTTTTAAATGTTTTTAAAAATTTGTTATACATGGTTGTTTAGGGACATCATTGGTGTTGTGTGATCTAGGTGTTTTTTTATTTCAAATAAATATATTTACCATTTTTGATCAATTATTTGTGTGGTGATCCCTCATTTATGGCACTTCTATTCTCCTTTTTTTGAACATGTATTCTAAGTGCCAGGGGAGATCCCAGGGGTTGGTGCCCTCCTACATTTAAATTACACAAGCTTCTCAGCTGCAAGAGTAACAACACCTCAACTTCTCCAGAGCCAGGCTCCTTCCAAGTGGTCAGTTATTGAATGAGCTATATCAGGCATAGGAGAGAGTACGGAGTGAGTCTATATAGTGGAAGGAGGTAGCTGCAGCTGGGATTAACAGCTACAAGTCAATCTCAGAAGCATAGAAATGAGACCTTATCCCCTTTAGCACCAAATGGAAATAAATACACTCTTAGGCTGAGCACACATGGCGAGAAAAAGGGAGCAAGTGGAATGCGATAAAAAAATCGCATTCCACCTGGACCATGTTGCTCAATGGGTCCGCTCCTACGAGCATTTTTTTTTCTAGCCCTAATCGGACCGAGAAAACAATTGCAGCATGCTGCAGGTGGAATCCGATTCTTTTTTACTTGCACACAAACAACTCTATGGGTGCGAAGGAAACATCGCATTGCACTCGCCTTACACTGGTGTAATGCGAGTGCAGTGCGAGAATCTCATCAGCTGACAATGGAGGAGATGAATCCCTCCCTCTCCTCCGCAGTGCCCGCCCTGTCCTACGCGACTGCAGAGCAGGAGCAGAGTGTCATGCAATTGACTTGCATTAATGTCCGTGTGTTCCCAGGATAGGCGATGAGTGGATTCTAAAACAGATCTGAGATTAACCAAACGCTGAGACCTTCTGATCCTCGATGTCCCCCGAGGTCTCAGCAGAGCGTGGCACACTAGTGACAGTTATATAATGTATTCTATACTGCTGCTGCTCTTTTTAAACATATGCTACAGAGAAATAGAAGAAAAGGAATCCTTCATGTATGTGTATGTAAAGTATCAAAGAAATCATAGTAGCTAGTTATCGCCCAATTGGAGCTCTAGCATGCAGAAAGGAAAACCGGCAAAAATGCAGCATACCAGTCAATATAATGGCCAGATTAAGAGTTATTCTTCATCCGCACATATCATAGCCAAAACAATCACCTGAAATGACAAGTATGTGATTAAAAACTCCATGCACTTTTGTAACCAAAATATTTTTTGTGACAGAAAATATTTCTGTGATGCAGTGGCATTGAAAACATAGAGTGATGTGAAAATTGGATATTTAGCAAAGTTTGGGATGGAATATAAAGAGTTTAGTATCAAACCATTAAACTTTGAGACAAAACAATTTATGCAGAACAGGTAAAGAAATGGAAGATGGATATTTGGGACTAGAGTGCAGGTGGGATGTAAGAGAAGGGAGGGTAGAACTGTATATTATTGAGTTTAAGGCCAAAGTCACCCTTACAAGTGACTTGCGCGAGTCTTGCATCAACCGGCACGGCCGCACACTCTCTTGACAAGAGCTGGTCAGCTGCATGTATTTCTATGGAGCTAAGATGTTCATATCTGTAGAGCGTCGGGCTGTGCCGGGTCACTCGCAAATATGACTCCAGCCTAAGTAACAGTGTCAAAAGGAGTAAGATAGCCACATACACGACAAAACACAAGAACAATGTCAAGATTCTGAAGCTGCTGCTGAACAAGAGTTTTAATCAAAACAAGAAAACCTGTACTGAAAGTTTTAAAAGCAATGAAAGTTAGCGAGAAACTTTCTGAAAACTCTATTTTTATTTTAGAATTTTTAGTTTGCTTTCTTAAATAATAAAATATAAGTGCTTTAATTTTTAAAAACGCTAAAAGAAAAAAAAAATCAATTTCACTGATGAAAATCAAACAAAAAATCTTATTATAATTTGCCATTTTTTTTTTGTAACAGGAGAAAATAGAAATCAACAAAAAGAAAACAATAAAAGTTAACTATTTCAGAAAGACTGCCGGGCTGTAATAGACATAAATATTCTAACAGGCCTTCTGTGGCTACAAAAATATATATAAAATAAAACAGTTTTTCAATTTAGACTTTATTTTCTTTTTTTTTTTTTTCGTGGAATGGCCATAAAACCATAGAAATGTAATATATGACGGAGGAACTGGGGTTTAATCCTGTAGCACACAAATCTTTAAATGTCAATAGCTTTCTGTATTAGGAATCTGTTCATAAAAAGTTACATTCTGTTTATGTGGATGTTTTGCAGACTTTATTCATAAAGTATAGCTCGACACAAAATGAGGAACTGCAAGCCCGCTGTTCAGAAAAAAAAACCTTTTACCATATTTTCATTGCTTGTTGAAAGAGTTTGAATGTGAAAAAGTGGAAAAAGTGAGTTTTAACATCCTTGTTCTTTTTAGCAGCAGACCCCAGAAGCAGGATTTAATGTGACTATCGATTGTACAGTAATGGCCTAATAAAATTGTGCCACATTCTGGTTAGACAAGATTGCATGTACCGGCTGAGGATTACTGTATAAATAAGAAAACGTTTTATTAGGAGAAAGTCACTATTTGTCTTCTTTTCACTATTATTTTATCATTAATATGGAACAAATTTGTCATTTTTTTTATATGTGCTACTATGTGGAAAAATACCTAGGGCAATGTGCATAAAAAGTCAGATTTTTGGGGTGATAAACTCAAAAAATTAGTAATTAATCAGGATTCCAATTTTTTATTCCAGGATTTTTTTTTACATACCCTATGGGTTTTTTCGCGCCAGTGAAATACCAGCCAAAGAAGGATTAAAAAAAAATAAAATAAATTAAAAATAAACTTTAATACATTGTTTTAAAAGAATATTCAACCTTTTCATTTTACCACTTCCTTACGCAGCCAATTTCCGTTTTACCCCATTTATTTTTTCCTTCACTTGTTCCCGAAGCCATAACTTTTTTTCTGTTCATATAAACTTATGAGGGTTTGTTTTACGTGCGGTAGAGTTCTGAAAAATAAATGCAATTCTGACATAGTTTTTATAGTGTACATTGTGTGGTCAAAATGACCTGGCAATATGATTCAACTCTTCGCAATTATTACAACGGTATCAAACTTGTCCAGTTCATTTTATTATTTTAGTGGTGAAAAGAAATCAGTTCTGTTGACGTTCTGAGATGCAAGCATTTAAAGTTTTTAGTCGATGGAGCTGTGTGGGCGCTTACTTTTTGCGGGGAGAGACAACATATTTATTGATACAATTTTGGGATAGATACGACATTTTCATTGCTTGCTACAGCATTTTTTGTTGCATTGCAGTGACCACATCAAAGTCATTTTGATTTTTTCATTTTTTTTCTGCTTAAGGTGTTTACAAGGGATGATCGAATACCTCAAATATTCGGCTTCGCGAATATTTGTCGAATAGGTCGCCACTATTCGACTATTTGCGAATATTCGATGCACAATATAAGTCTATGGGAAACCCGAATAACACCTATTCGGAACTATTCAGGCTTCCCATAGACTTACATTGTGCATCGCATATTCGCATAGCGGCGACCTATTCGTTTGATATTCGTGAAGCCGAATATTTGAGGTATTCCATCATCCCTAGTGTTTACAATTGAGTTCATTTTTTATATTTTGATAAATCTAACTTTTCTGACCAGTATCCAGCTTGCATAATAGTGTAAATTTAATGCACCTGCTAAATAACTCAGCACACAGACATAAATGTCAAAACCACTAGAAACAATAATGATTTTGCCCCTAAGGGCGGCTTTGCACATTGCAATATTGCACGTGCGATGTCGGTGGGGTCAAATCGAAAGTGACGCACATCCGGCGTCACTTTCGACATTGTAGTGTGTAAATCCTAGATGATATGATTAACGAGCGCAAAAGCGTCGTTATCGTATCATCGGTGTATTCTCCGACATTTTCATAATGCCGGTGCAGAGACAGGTACGATGTAGTTCCTCGTTCCTGCGGCAGCACACATCGCTGTGTATGAAGAAGCAGGAGCGAGGAACATCTCCTACCTGCCTCCCGGCTGCAATGAGAAGGAAGGAGGTGGGCGCGATGTTTACATCCTGCTCATCTCTGCCCCTCCGCCGCTATTGGCTGCCTGCCGTGTGACGTCGCTGTGACGCCGCATGACCCGCCCCCTTAGGAAGGAGGCGGGTCGCCGGCCAGAGTGACGGTCGCAGGGCAGGTGAGTGCATGTGAAGCTGACGTAGCGATAATTTTCGCTACGCCAGCTATCACAAGATATCGTACCTGCGACGGGGGCAGGGACTATTGCGTGCGACATTGCAGCATCGGCTTGCGATGTCGCAATGTGCAAAGCTCGCCTAAGTGAAAATGGCCAAATTGTGCCCATTTAGCCATTTTCCCTCCCCGGTGTCATGTAACTCATTGGTGTTACAAGGTCTCATAAGGATCAGGTGTGTTAAATTTGGTGTTATCTCTCACGCACTCTCATACTGGTAACTGGAAGTTCAACATGGCTCCTAATGGCAAACAATTCTCTGAGGATCTGAAAAAAGAATTGTTGTTCAATACATAAAGATGACCTAGGCTATAAGAAGATTGTCAACCCCCTAAAACTGAGCTGCAGCATGGTGGCCAAGATCATACAGCGGTTTAACAACACAGCTTTCCCGCAGAACAGGCATCACCATGGTCGACCAAAGAAGTTGAGTTCACATGCTCGGCGTCATATCCAGAGGTTGTCTTTTGAAAATCGGTGTATGAGTGTTGCCAGCATTGCTGCAGAGGTTACAGGGGTGGGGGACAGCCTGTCAGTGCTCAGACCATACGCCGCACACTGCATCAAATTGGTCTGCATGACTGTTGTCCCAGAAGGACGCCTCATCTAAAGATGAAACTCTGCAGCTGTGTCACTTTATTCTCTGATGCATATTAATTTAAGCACTTCCTAAATGCGTTGAATTACACACAGGATGTTGCCTGGCGTTTAAATTTTAAAATTCAACAGATGCATGAGTGACAGCTGTAGACCTCTTGTTCCCAGAAGACAGGAACTACAGACAGAAGCCAACTTGGAGACCCTACATGGAGTCTCCCCATTTCCAAAAATTAAGGTCATGCAACACAAAAATTGACAACAATTGGCACACACTACAAATTGCCCAACAAAGCAAAATGACTGCGTGGGACTGGCCCAAGAACAGTAGTGTCTTTGCACAGCAGGGAGGTATGATCCATGCAACACAGGATGTGGCTTAGCATTTAAATGATAAAAATCAAGAGATGCGTGACAGACAGGAGTAGGCCTCCTTCTCCCAGATGTCTGGCACTAAAGACAAATGCCAACTTGGAGACCCTACTTGGAGTCTCGATATTTAAAAACCTTTCAGGCAGACAGCAGTACTGTAGCATCAATTGCTCCCCTCCCCATAGTGTCTTTGACAAGCAGGGTGGTGTGGTCCATGCAACACACAGGATGTGGCTTAGCATTAAACTGTTAAAAAATCAATCACCTGCTATGCTGTCCGCCAGTTTGTCCTGTATAAACTACTCAACTCTCTCTCAGCACACCAGCTAGCCCTCGGTCCCACAGTTCTGTTCACAGAAAAGATTATTTCCTCTTATACATGCCAAAGCTAAGTGCTTGAATTTCACCATATCTAGTCTGTTGGCCACGGATATGTTGCCTTTCCACCTGGTGGATACAGACAGTTTCCAAAACTGATGACCATCGCAGTTCCCCAGTACTAGTTGCCTAGTCACCATTACTTTTCTTATAAAGCTGTGAATGTCTACACCATCCAATGGCAGAAAATATTACCTTTTCCTTTGAAAACTCTGTGCCGCCCAGGGTGCATTTCACCACTGACACCTGGACGAGCAACCATAGCATTGCATCTCACTAACTGGGCACTGGGTTACTCTGGTGGCTGCGGGGCAGGAGGAAAGGGGCTGCTTCCCAAGTCTTGAAATCCTCAAGGCTTGCGGCACAAAGCTCTGGTTTTTCAGCTTCCTCCACAGCTTCTGCTTCCTCCACCTCCTCTAAGGCCACCACCTGCACCCTCAACCTCTCCTTTAATGTAACATGCGTTCCAACAGTGCAGATAGAATCCACCCCACCTCTGTACCACGCAGCAATGGCTGAATGTAGTCAGGTAGTGCTGAAATTCATATGCATTGTAGAACGCAGTCACACAAGTGCAGCGTTGTGGACCGCTATTCTGAATAGCGGTCAGACCGAGTTTGATCAATGGCTATCTCCACTGAGCCTTGAGCCATGGAAGGCCATGTGCAATAATGATGTGAACATGGCTCACGTCCTCAGCCTGGTTGTACAGCAATTTCTAGACCACTTTACCAGTCCGGATGCGCTGCTGCAGAAGGCACAGTCATTGTGTGCACTCTTCCGCTGTTCACACTCTGCAGCTAATTGACTTGCATCACTACAAAGGTCTTTCGGCCTACCAGTTAACCAGTTGATATGCGATGTGCCGACCCAGTGGACTTCCACTCTGCACATATTGCAGCGACTGTGCCAGCAGCAACAAGCCCTGGTGCACTATGTCATGACATATAGCCTGGGACACAGCAGTCGGGATGTGGGGCAAATCACGATTGTGGAGTGGGCACAGATGAAGGACCTCTTCACCATTTTGCACAGTTTTGAAATGGCTACAACGATGGTTGGCATTGATGATGTCATCATTAGCATCCACATTCTGGTTATGTACATGTTGAAGCACACTTTGAATAGTCTGCTGGAGGTGATGGTCACAGAGGAAGAGGAGGAAGCTGAGGAGGATGAGGAAGGGATACCATTTCCTTTAAGGTCCAGACTGTCATTGCATAGACAGGTGTCATGGGAGGGTGGATTCCATTGATTGAGGTGGGCTCATGGTAATAAACAAACTGAAGGTGAAGGTGCAGGAGCCAAGGAACAAAAAGAGGAAGATGTGATGGACGCAGAAAACTCAGGAGATGAAAATAATATTGACCCCTTCTCTGTTGCCCGTGATTGGTGGGAGGAGATGGAGGAGCCACCAACACAACATGAACTTGGACCGCATGGAAGCGTTCGACATATGAGTGCCTTCTTGCTGCATTATTTGCAACATGATGTCCTGATTGTTAGGATTAGACATAGTGGTGACTAAAGGGTTATCACTCTGTTCGATCCATGGTAAAAGAGTACATTTAGCAAGATGCTTCCCACCTAGAAAAGGATACATGGATGCTGGATTATCTAAGCAATCTTGTAGACCATCTTAACAGTATTTTTTCAGTATTTGTCTGTCTGTCTCCTTCCTTGTCAGTCTCTCTATCTCTTTCCCTGTCTGTCTCTCTATCTCTTTCCCTGCTTGTCTCTGTGTCTCTTTCCCTGTCTGTCTCTTTCCCTCTCTTTTCCTGTCTGTCTCTCTCTCTTTCACTGTTTGTCTCTGTCTCTTTCCCTGTCTGTCTCTCTATCTCTTTCCCTGTCTGTCTATTTCCCTATCTCTTTGTCTGTCTCTTTCCCTGTCTGTTTCTTTCCCTTTCTGTCTCTGTCTGTCTCTTTCCCTGTCTGTCTCTTTCCATGTCTGTCTCTTTGTCTGTCTCTTTCCCTGTCTGTTTCTTTCCCTGTCTGTCTCTGTCTGTCTCTTTCCCTGTCTGTCTCTTTCCATGTCTGTCTCTTTGTCTGTCTCTTTCCCTATGGCTGTCTCTTTCCCTATCTGTCTGTCTCTTTCCCTGTCTGTCTCTTTCCTTGTCTCTTTTTCTGTCTCTTTCCCTGTCTGTCTGTTTTTTTTCCCTGTCTCTTTCCCTGTCTTTGTCTGTTTCTTTCCCTTTTCCTTTGTCTCTTTCCCTGTCTCTCTGTCTCTGTCTGTCTGTCTCTTTCCCTGGCTGCATTGTGACATGTCAACATTCCATTTAAGGGCGTGGCTGCGCAGTCTTCTGAAGTTCTGGCTGCACTGTGACTCCCAGCTCCATTGACTTTAATGGAGGCAGGTTTTTTGGCAAATAACTGTAAAGCGCAGTGTCAAAATTTTCCATCAAAACATAGTCTATGACCTTCCCTGAATAAAATGGAGTGTGCAAAATTTCGTGATTATACATGCGACATTGCGAATTCCTTTAGCGGACATACATACACGCATATATACATACATACACTCAGCTTTATATATTAGATTATTATTATTATTATTATTATTAATAAAGGGAACCTGTTATCAGAAATTTAGCTTTAAACCTAAAAGTTTCCCCCTCTGCAGCTCCTGGGCTGCATTCTAGCAAGGTTCCTGTACTTTTTGTGCCCCCTTTGAAACCAAAATAAACACTTTATAAAGTTGTACCTTTTTGTCTGTAATTCTTGTAAATTATCCATGGGAGCGGGCTCTCTTGCATCCGTTGCTGTCCCTCCTGCAGATTGACGCTGTCCCCCATTGCTCCATTTCATATCTCAGGATGCCGCCCACTACGCCCGAGGCCCCATGCACGCGAGGACCGCTGATGACGTGGTCGCAGGCACGAGATTATGGGCGGCGCTGTGATTGCATCGCAAGTGCCCGCCCATAATCTCGTGACCACAATCTCCCCTCTGCCTCCAGTGTTCTGCACAAGCGCTGGAAGATGACCCAACGTCACCTCCTTCCCATCCTGCCCTGCAGCAGGAAATAGATGGGAGGAGCGGAGCAGGCCACCACAGGATACGAGGAGACGCGGAGAGGATCTGAGCAACGTACACAGTAAAAAAACATGTAAAATCAAATAAAGACACACATTGTCTTCTGAAAAGTGAAAAGCACTAAATGTTTTTGGGTTTTTTTTGTAACCTGTGCTGTGCTGCTCCGCTCCTCCCACCTATTTCCTGCTGCAGGGCAGGATGGGAAGGATGTAACGTCGGGTCATCTTTCAGCGCTTGCGCAGAACGCTGGAGGCAGAGGGGAGATCGCGGTCACGAGATTATGGGCGGGCACTTGCGATGCAATCACAGCGCCACCCATAATCTCGTGCCTGCGACCACGTCACCAGTGGTCCTCGCGTGCACGGGACCTCGGGCGCAGTGGGCGGCGTCCTGAGATATGAAATGGAGCAATGGGGGACGGCGTCAATCTGCAGGAGGGACAGCAACGGACGCAAGAGAGCCCGCTCCCATGGATAATTTACAAGAATTACAGACAATAAGGTACAACTTTATAAAGTGTTTAATTTGGTTTCAAAGGGGGCACAAAAAGTACAGGAACCTTGCTAGAATGCAGCCCACGAGCTGCAGAGGGGGAAACTTTTAGGTTTAAAGCTAAATTTCTGATGACAGGTTCCCTTTAACTCCAATGAGCATGCATTTCACATGCTTATGACAAAACTTGAAGCTGGAAAAACCACAAACAAGCAACAAGTGAAGTCAGCTGCATTAAAGGCCAACTAAGGCTGCTTTCACACATCCGGCTTGAGCTCTGCGGCTCAATCCGGCTGTGCAAGCTATGCAACGGATGCGGTGAAAACACCGCATCCTTTGCATATGTTTTTCCTTTGCGGCCATTCCGGTTTTTGCCGCTTGCGGCATGCTACTGAGCATGCGCAGTGGCAAAAACCGCATGCGGCGGCCGGATGCGGTTATTGCCGCATCGCGCCACATCCGGCCGCCATAGGCATGCATTGAAAAATGCACCGCATCGGCTATTTTTGTTCAACCTCTTTAATAAACCTGAAAGTTTACATTTCAATTGCATCTCAGTTTTTCCATACTAAGTCGCTGTCCAAATATTTCTGGATGTAAATCTATGAAGAATATAATAGATTGTTGCCACATGTAGTACACAACCGGTGCTTGTTAGAAATTTTTTGAGAGCCTTCTAGACTAATTTTCTTCTTGTCGTTTCTCATTTTTTTGAGGGACATCCAGTTTTAGGTAATGTTAATGTTGAGCCAAATAAAGCCAATTCTTAAAGACTCTGTTCACATGATTACATGGAATATCTGTTAGGGGTGTGCACACCCAAACTGTAAAGTTCGGGATTCATACCGAACACTAAGTACCTGGGTTTCAGAGTTGAACACGGTATAAAAACAAAGTCCATGCCTGAGTTCAGAGCAATGTAAGCATGTTAATAAAGCTTTATTGCATGTGGAAGTTAGCTGTTTGCTGCTGTGAACTGTAAAGATAAAAATAAATTATGTGGGCTCCCGTATATTTAAGATAACAATTCCAGGTATAATAATCTACTGTGGGCTGCAACCCTCAGTATTCAGCTTTACCTTGGCTGGTCAAAAATACATCAAATCCCATGCCATTTTTTTAATTATTTGACTAAATAATTTAAAAAAATGGCTAGAGGTCCCTCCTATTTTTGATAACTAGCTGAGGTAAAACAGAAAACTGGGGGCTGAAGTTGTCAGGCTGGGAAGGCCATGATTATTTAGGCCTTTCCAGCCTAACATTTGTAGCCCACACCTGCCTCAGAAGTGGCACATTCATTAGATGCACCAATTCTGGTGCTTCGCTTAGCTCTTCCTGATTGCCCTTCTGCATTGGCAATTGGGATAAAACTTGTGAAATTGATGTCAGTTGTAAATTGAAAGCTGACATCAACCCCACAAAAATGGCTTGAGGTCCTACCTATTTTTGATAACTGGCAAAGATAAAGCAGACAACTGGGGGCTAATATTATCAGGTTGGAAAGGTCCATAATTATTTGGTCCTTCCCAGCCCAAAATTAGCAGCCCTCCTTCTCAGTACAAAGTACTGTAATGTGCAGGTGCAGGGAAAGGTCAAAGATCGTCCGTACATGCGTACTACAATACTTTGCTCTTCTTTCAGCAGGGAGGCCTCTGTGTGGATGACATAGGATGCGTCATACACATGAAGTTGGGAAGGAGGATGGCAATGGAAGGAAGAGAGGAGGTGCTGGACCGAGACCAGAGAGCCCATTGGACCTGACTGCACCACAGGTCAGTATAATAAAAGATTTTTTTTATGTTATACAGAGAGGCCTGGGCACTTATATACAGTACTCTAGAATGCTGTATATAAGTGTTTACTGGTAGTGGCCATAGCTTATAGCGGACAAATCTGGTGACAGGTTCCCTTTAAAGGTATATTTGGCACTGTAGATAGGTGTTTTTTAGACAAGACCTACTTTTTACAATAGAAATTTCGGGTGAATTTTAAATAATTTGTTACATAGGTTAAATAAGACTTAGGTCCACCTAGTTCCTCCACCAATTATACATTTTGTCACTACATCATTTATAACTGACAATGTTGTATGTTCTGAGGAAATCATCCAGCCCTTTTTTAAAAGCTGTTATAGTATCTACCATTTCAGGGTGTCTTCCCTGATAAAAAAAAAGTTCCTTATTAGTGATGGGTGAATAGTCACTACACTTGTTCGGATTATGCTTCACCAATGCTGAGTACTATTCCAGTATTTGTCACGGCAAGAAAATGCACGGTTTTGCCATTGACTTGCATTAGGTTTGTTATTTGTGACAAATTCCGGAATAGTACTTTGGAATGCATTATGAATAGAGTTGAGCGAGTACCTAACTATTTGTACTTGCTATGCTCATAACGAGTACTGTCTAATACTCGTGTATTTGTTCCAAATAGTCTGTGCAGTGCAAGTCAATGGGGAAAAACTCGCAATGTAACGAGTAACCCGAATGCCGTACTTTTTGTGCAATTTGCGAATAATGGGGAATTCGGGTTCCTCGTTACATTGCGAGTTTTTCCCCATTGACTTGCATTGCACACGATATTTGGAACGAATGCGCAAGTATTAGACAGTACTTGTTATGAGTATAGCGAGTACGAATAGTTAGGTAATCGCTCAACTCTAATTACGAATAATATGAACACAAATAGCTATTATTCATCCTCACTATGCCTTATGTCAGAAGTTATCCTCTTTGGGCCATCTTTTCTTTCTCAAAACTCTTTGAACAATAAGGTAGTCAATCACCGGCTGTCCTGGAGAACCCTTATTGATCATCTGCAATTTTATGGAAACATGCTCAATTTCCCTCTACTGCCTCGACAGGAGAATTTAAGTATTACACAATACAAAGTTCTTTAATCTCTTTTTTTATGATTTTTAATTGTTTGGCTGGTGTATTTTAATTTCAAAACAAAGAACAGTTTCTCCAGACAATTTAATTGCATTTTCAGTCTCTTCTGCAGAAGAGAAATCTATATAGGAGAATCTCCTTTTAGCTCTAACATAGATATATACAATTGTATTGTTCTGTGAGAATCAGTCTTTTAGAGCAGCCTGCAGCTCACTAAAGACCTTAGAATCATTCATATTTACAACAAAGACTAAAAGGCTTTCAGATGCTTTTTTCTTTTCTGTATTTTTCTTCTTTTCTCAAGAACCTTCAATTGTTTGCACCGCTAGAAAACTAGCTGAACATTTTTTGTTTAGCTACTCTTCTCTCTGACGTATTGATGAAGGTATGGAATAGGGGTTCTCTTTTGTATTACCATCTTAATAGGAATTAATATGTAAACCTCCCAAAATACCTTTTGAATTGCTTAAGCACTGTATGTCAATCGGGTGGTCTTGTCCAATGGGCGTCATTTCTGCAGCATCAGTTCCTCCTCTCTTCTCTTAATGACTGTCACGGGGTCCTCTACGATATGACACAATCAACAGATTGAGAGATGATTGAACAATCCAACAATCCTTTATTCAAAGCAAATTAGAAAATCCATAAAATAATCCACACAGAGGGGAAAATAGTCCCTGAACCCAGATATAGTCCAGTAAGCGGAAAATGTCCAGGTCTCTCTGGGGAGCCTCAGCTTCTCCCACAGAGGATGAATCTTCCTGCCTCTCTCTTGAAGTTCTCAGACAGACTCCATAATCCCCAGGTAAACAGAGAGTTTGGTTTGATTCCCCTCCCCCAGACCTAGGGACAGAAACACTGAAGGGGGTGAGTCCCAGTATTTGGAGAGCTGAAAAGTAAACAATGGACAGTCAAGAAATGGGGGTTAATAATAAGAAAGCAAATGGTAACAGAGCTAAGTTAATTAACTTGCAGACAAGATAAGGAATACACAGAATGAATGGAGCAAGTCTCCTAAAATATGAACCTACACAAAATTATACACAACCCCCCATATTCCACCATCACATGACCATCCTCTACATTTGATAGATGTAGATGACATGTCCCGTGTCATCCTCATAGCAAAGCAAAATCTCACACCTGCGCAGTAGCATTGTCAGCTCGCGCAGGCGCACTTTGATCTGCACTACTGTAGGCAGGACATAAAACATAATTGCGCATGCACTTAGATATTTAATTCCAGCTCCTATGTACAAAAACAAATGGGGCAGAGCAAAGTGCGCTTGTACGAGCCGGCGATGGTACTGCTCAAGTGTGAGATGTCGATGGGCAATGTGAATGATGCAGGAGTCTGATAAATGGATCGGCGCCACCTAGATAAATCAGAGTTCTAAGTAAGGAAAAAGGAAATGTGCACTAATAGCACCAGCAACTCAGTATAATAGAGAAAAATAAGGCCTGCTTGTTGAAAAAATGCAAAATATTAAAAAACTATAATCCAGTTACAAATAAAACATTTAAAAGCAAGCGTTCACAAAACCACTTATGACATAAATATGGGGTACAAACTAATAATCCCTAGAAGCCAATTTTTTTTTAATAAGGCTAGAAACAAATATATAGCAATATGGATTTAGACAGAAGATATAAATGCCATTGAAGATTAAAACAGTCACTGTAATAGAAGGCTAAGTAAATATAGTCTAGATGAAAAACTAATCCTAAACTGGTGGAAAAAGTTATGAAGAGATTATATAAATACTTAAACCAGAAAAGACGTGTGACCTATATCGTAATGACCCATAAAGCCCTCTTCACACGTCTAAGCAAAAAACAAATGTTTTGCTTGGTCCATGGTGTAGGTGGGTATATGAATCCATGTGAGTGTGTTTCGTGCGCTGCATAGCACATGGAGAGCATGAGGTGGTATACTTACCTGTGTCCGGTGCTGTTGTCTCCAATGCTGCTATTACGCTTGCTTCCGTGTCCATGATCAGTGCAGTGAATATTCATAAGTATAATGAGCAGGCCAAGCAGCAAGTGTTTCAGCAGTGCTGGAGATAGGTAGGTATAACTTTTTTTAATTGGCGTGTTTTCTCCGCTACATGTCACACTTATGTCACATGGATTACATCAGTGTGCAGTATGTGTGACACCCATACTGCCAGCAGAAAACGGACATGTCACCATGTAGAGCACACGGACATGAGTGTGCTTCACTCAGACACACGGTTCGTGTAAAAACACAGCCGTGTGCGCAAACCCATTTAATTAAATGGGTTTACATGTCTCCAAGTCTCTGGTACTTGCAGAAATGGACATCAAATGTATTGTAGACACGAATGTGTAAAAGAGGCCTAAAACAATAAGGAAAAGGATAAGAAGCTCCATGTGTTACGCCACCTTAGTGGCTTCCTTAGAAGTAAACTTATGGTGCCCCATAAGGGATATATACAGTAGACACTGATAAGTGAAGAGACATGCAGGTGTGTGTGTAAATTAACAAGATTAGACATGGCCTTGAGGATAATGGTCAGAATGAAGTAAAATAAAATATCCTGATTATAGAGGATCCAGATAGCTCACCTTAAAGAGTGGCAAGATGAATGTTCTCAAGTGTTTATCGATGCGTGTATATTGTTCCACAATGGAACACACCACCGGATGCACATGGGCAGGTAAAAAGTGCATAAACCTATGGAAGGCCTATGAAACATATGGAAGGCGTGCGTCTCACCATGGGCTGTGCCACTGGATGTAATAAAGGCTGATGTAAGGCACTTTCAGGAAAGGTGAAGATCAGTGTATGTGTCATGGTGGATCTCCTCATGGATATAACATAGCTCAATATACTAACTCATATAGAAAAGGTGCTGGGGATCCCCAAACGTGTGCAATAGACCGCAGCTCCAAAGTACATTGACAAAGCCAGAAAATGCAGTGTTAGTGTGCTTGCCAATATGGAACGCATAGGTAAGTATACAATCAATAATAGTATTGGATAAATGTCAAAATGATTAGAACCTAGGTGATGGAACCTATAGTCCAATGTACTATCTTTCAAAAAAGGAAAGTAAATATCAGTAATAATAACAATTCTATAAGTGAATAACGTGTATATTCTGAATTATATCCATATGATATGTGTATAGTGAAGTTGTTTCAAAACATACAGTATTGTGAGTTCAGGAAGAATATAATAAAAAGCCCACATTAGGAAAGTAATATAGGGCCATAACTGGTACTAAGAATTACATCAAGGAACAATTAGTAGAAAGATGGGAGTATTGGTGAATCATAAAACAAATATTGAGGTAAATATAAAAAACAATAAATTAACCCTTGTAGAAACCTTTAAACAAAAGGTCTTCATTGATGTCAAAGAGTGACACACTATTCCGTTTCTAGACCCAATGTAGACCCAAGACCCAAGACCCAATCTACTAAACGTAGAAGAGGAGGGTTAATATTACCCCCCATAATATTGCTTGAAATACAGTCCATTCCAGTGACTGTTGCACCACTTTTCCTGCATTTATGATGGCATAAAAAATGGGAAACCACCGAAGATCGTGTCTTTCCTTGTTTTTTATGTTTTTCAGCTAATGCAATATTGGTAAAAAGTTGCTATTTTCTTTTGTGTAATTCTTGTGTTGTTTGTCCAATGTAAAGTTTCTTACATGAACAGGTGAGTACATAGATCCCATGCTTGGTTCGGCAGTTGTTCTATTTCTTCAATAGATATTTCTTTTGGATTTGTAAAAAGAGAAGTTGTAGGCATACATTGATGATCCTTAAGGTTTCTAGCCCCTCTGGCCATAAAAAGTGGTTGAGAGGAAATAATGTGCTTCAATTTTGATTAACAAGCAAAATGCTCCAATCTTTATTGAGACGAAAATGAAGGTATATTGGATATTATATATTATATATACGTATATTATATTATTAATAGTATATTAATTATTATTAGTATTATTAGTATTATTATTAGTATAATAATTAGTATAATAATTAGTAATAATATTATTATTAGTATTATAATTATTATTAATAGTATATTATATATATATATATATATACACACACACACACACATATATATATATATATATATATATATATATATATATATATATATATATATATATTTTTATATATATATATATATATATATATATATATATATATATATATATATATATATTTATTGAAACGAAAATGAAGGTATATTGTATATTATATACTGTATATTATATTATTATATATTATGTAATTGGTCACCAGCTGATGTATGAGTCCTTCCTTAGCTCCTACCTTAGGTTTCAGAAATGCAGTCCTAGTCTCTAGTTGAGCACAAATAAAAGTCAGGCCAATCCCTTTTTGGGGTAATCTCTAGCTTTAAATCTCATTTGGCGATCCCAAGCCTGTAATAAAAATTTGGAAGTAAAGCTACAGTTTCTCTTTGCCTTAAGAAACTGACCCATGGGGATTCCTTTTTTAAAGTGCTAGGGATGAAAGATTTTGAAATGTGAAAGGATATTGGTTGAGGTTACCTTACGATGTAAAGTAATGATAACTCTTTGGTCTTGAAGAGTACGCTTGACGTCCTAGAATCCATTGAAGTGGTTGAAATGTGCGATGAATATTAAAATAATTTTGGCTAAGTATAGAAGTTGATTCCAGGCATAGATCTTCTGGACCTGTCCACAAAAAAAACCCCAACAAAAAACAGAATGTCATTAACATACCTGAACCACCTAAAGACAAACTGCCAGAAAAGACAAGGGGAGTAAATGTGGGCACCCTCTCACCAACTCAAAGACAGATTATAGATGGAGGCCTCACAGGGCACAGCCATAGTAGTACTGGATAACTACCTATAGAAGCTTTGATCATAGACGAAATGACTATGCTTTAATATGAAAGCTAAAGGCTCAAGAAAAAAAAGATTATGTGAAGAATTATGTTCAGGCAATTTCTGTAAAGAAAATTACACAGCCTGTAGACCGAAATCATGGCCTACCGTGAGGAAAATAAGTATTTGATACACTGCGGATTTTGCAAGTTTTCCCATCTACAAAGTATGGAGAGGTCTGAAATTTTATCATATGTACACTTCAACTGTGACAGACAGAATTTAAAAAAAACCCTGAAAATTACATTGGATAATTTTTAAATGATTAATTTGCATTTTATTGCATGAAATTAGTATTTGGTACAATAGAAAAAAAAACCAGAAGATAATGTTTGGTACAAAAACCTTTGTTTGACATTACAAAGGTCAGACATTTCCTTTGGCTCATGACCAGGTTTGCACACACTGCAGCAGGGATTTTGGCCCATTCCTCCATACAGATCTTCTCCAGATGTTTCAGGTTTGGGGGCTGTCACTGGGAAACATTGAGTTTCAGTTCCCACCAAATATTTTCTATTGAGTATAGGTCTGGAGACTGGCTATGCCACTCCAGGACCTTAAAATGCTTCCCACAGAGCCATTCCTTAGTTGCCCTGGCTATGTGTTTTGGGTCATTTTCATGCTGGAAGACCCAGCCACAACCAATCTTCAATGACCTTAGTGAGGGATGGAGGTTGTTGGCCAAGATCTTGCGATACGTTACCCCATCCATCCTCTTTTCAATATGGTGCAGTTCTTCTATCCATTTTACAGAAAAGCACCACGAAAGTATGAAGTTTTCACCCCCATGCTTCATGGTTGGGACGGTGTTCTTGAGGTTGTGCTAATCCTTCTTCTTCCTCAAAACATAGTGAATGAAGTTGATACGAAAAAGTTCTGTTTTGGTGTCATCTGTCCATATGCCTACTCTGGATCATCCAGATGATCAATGACATATTTCAAATGGGCCTGAACATGTGTTGGCATGAGCAGGGGGACCTCCGTGTCCTGAAAGATTTTAATCCATTACAGTGTAGTGTGTAACTAGCTGTAATCTTTGTGACTGTAGTCCCAGCTCTATTACTACTAGGCTCTGTCTTGTAGTTCTGGGCTGATTCTTGACCTTTTGTGGATTCATCCTTACTCCGCAAGGTGAGATCTTGCATGTAGCAGCAGACTGAGTAAGATTGACAGTCATCTTGTGTTTCTTCCATTTTCTATTAATTGTGCCAACAATTGTTGTCTCTCACCAAGCTGCTTGCCAATTCTCCTGTAGCTCATCCCAGCTTGTTCAGGTGTACAATTTTGTCCCTAGTTTCCTTAAATAGTTCTTTGTTCTTGGACATGGTGGAGAGGTTGGAATTTGATGGACATGAGTCTTTTATACAGGCATCCGGTTCAAACAAGTGCAATTAATACAGGTAATGAGTGCAGAGTAGGAGAGCTTGGCAAATAAACAAAAACAGGTCTGTGAGAGCCAGAATTCTTTCTGGATAGTAGAAGATCAAATACTTATTTCATGTATTAAAATGCAAATTAATTAATCAAAAATAATACAATGTGATTTTCTGGATTTTTTGGGGGGTGTCTGTCACAGTTGAAGTGTACCTATGATAAAAAATGAAGACCTCTCCATTCTTTGTAGGATGGAAAACTTGCAAAGTTGGCAGTGTATCAAAGACTTATTTTAGTCACCGTCTACTGATGTTCAATGACTCATTGTCTAAAGAGACTGGGAGAGTACCGGGTGGTATTGATAGATCTTTCAGAGTTTCCAGAAGATGCACAGTGTCCCCTGTATAAAAATTCAAATGTACAACTGGAGGCTGAAGATAGAAATACAGATATTCACACAGTCTTTCATTAAAACCATTTATCCCTGTCACAATTGGCCTACCAGGTGGGTTGGATAGGAATTTTTGGATTTTGGGAAGCAATTAAAATGTGGGATCTGTTGGATTTGATGTAGGGCAAATGTCCTTTTTTTATTTATTGTTCCTTGGTTGAGAGTATTGCCAAGAAAAGAATCCGATTTCTTTTTAAAGATGGATGTTGGATCGGAGGGGAAGGTGGCATGTAGTGTTTTATCCCCCAACTGTTTCTTGGCCTCAATTACAGTGCCTACAAGTAGTATTCAACCCCCTGCAGATTTAGCAGGTTTACACATTCGAAATTAACTTGGCATTGTGACATTTGGACTGTAGATCAGCCTGGAAGTGTGAAATGCACTGCAGCAAAAAAGAATGTTATTTCTTTTTTTATTTTTTTTTTAAATTGTGAAAAGTTTATTCAGATGGTCATTTATTATTCAACCCCTCAAACCACAAGAATTCTGTTTGGTTCCCCTAAAGTATTAAGAAGTATTTCAGGCACAAAGAACAATGAGCTTCACATGTTTGGATTAATTATCTCTTTTTCCAGCCTTTTCTGACTAATTAAGACCCTCCCCAAACTTGTGAACAGCACTCATACTTGGTCAACATGGGAAAGACAAAGGAGCATTCCAAGGCCATCAGAGACAAGATCGTGGAGGGTCACAAGGCTGGCAAGGGGTACAAAACCCTTTCCAAGGAGTTGGGCCTACCTGTCTCCACTGTTGGGAGCATCATCCGGAAGTGGAAGGCTTATGGAACTAGTGTTAGCCTTCCACGGCCTGGACAGCCTTTGAAAGTTTCCACCCGTGCCGAAGCCAGGCTTGTCCGAAGAGTCAAGGCTAACCCAAGGACAACAAGGAAGGAGCTCCGGGAAGATCTCATGGCAGTGGGGACATTGGTTTCAGTCAATACCATAAGTAACGTACTCCACCGCAATGGTCTCCGTTCCAGACGAGCCCGTAAGGTACCTTTACTTTCAAAGCGTCATGTCAAGGCTCGTCTAACCACCCACTTACAATCAATCCGCTTCCTCAGGAAGCGAGTCCAGTGGCAGCCACTCAAACTCAAACTCTTTTTTAGGACCTGTAAAAAGAAGAACAAACCAATGAGGGGGTCGAGGAGGAGGAGGAGACTGGGGGATGACGTTGCGCTCACAGGTAAGGGTCCCAATTAAGTCGTTAACATCTCTGACTATACCTTGGCACCTAATGAACTGTCTTTACTCAACAAAGGCCTAACCTTTTGCCCCACTCCCAAATGGGATTCTTTTTTCCTTGAAAGTGACATGCAGCGGTTCTATAGGTCAGTCAGGCTCAAATCCCATTTTGGTTCCACCACGCTCCATAACATAGACCAACAACCACTCCTTAAAGAAACTAACATCAAAACGTTGGGTCTTCATAATCCTAGCCATTATATGCCACCCAAGACACATCATGCTGTTGAAACATTCATAGCCTTAGTGGACCGAGACATTAAAGACAATATACACAAACACGAATTGGGCTTTTACCCTACACGTAGTAACACCAATACTTCAGAAAAATCATCCATAACTTCCTTAAGGAACAACAAGGCTATAACTATAAAACCCGCCGACAAAGGAGGAGCAATCGTGGTCCAAAATACACATGACTACATTGATGAAATCAAACGCCAACTTAATGATACCACTACGTATCAGAAAATACCTTCAGACCCAGTATTTAAAATTCAACAGAAAATTCAAAACTTTTTATCTATTCACCTCGAGAAAGGTACTATTGATCAAACCACCCGTACTTTTCTCACTAAACTACATCCTATAACACCGGTATTTTATACACTACCTAAAATCCATAAATCGCTCATTAATCCTCCGGGCCGACCCATTGTTGCATCCACAGAATCTGTTCTCTCACCTCTATCAATTTATCTAGAGAAAGTTCTTACCCCTATGACTAAAAAAAACAGGTCCTTTATCTTGGATACCAACAATTTCCTACAAAAAAATCAGGGACCTGAAACAAGTCCCCTTTAACAGCTTCCTCTGTACCTGGGACGTAAGTAGTCTATACACTTCAATCTCACATCATAAAGGCATCAGGGCAGCCAAAATTGCACTCAATAAGACTAACCTGAGCCAGGACTCAATAGACTTCACTGTAGGCCTCCTCGAAATAGTCCTTAATGAAAACTATTTTCTTTTCAAAGACGATTTTTACATCCAGAGACACGGGACCGCGATGGGCTCGAATGTAGCCCCGGCTTATGCAAATCTTTTTATGGACTACTTCGAGGGACGCTTTGTCTACTCTTATCCATACTTTGATGAACTGGAGTATGTATGTGCTCGCTATATAGACGATATATTTTGCATCTGGCAGGGAGACTTGGAAAGCCTGTTATTATTTGACAACCACATTAACAATGTGTGGCCTGAGCTCAAATTTACGCTAAATCATCATCAGGGAGAAATTAATTTTTTGGACACATACATTAAAAAAGATGCAGCTGGCAACCTATCTTCAGACCTATACCGTAAACTAAGAAACAACAAAGAGCCAGCACCAGTGTGCACTAAGGCATCAAATATTCCAAACTGCATTATAAAAATTTTTTTTTTTGAGATTTTTGGCAAAAAATTGCAATTTCTTGAGCTGCTTCGCCACGTCACGGCAAATCTCATTTGAAGCAGTCCTACACTAAAATATTTTTATAAAATGTGCCATGCGGCCTCACATATAAATAGCAGAACTGCTCTCAGCAGCACTCACCTGGTCTATTGCAGTCCCGTACCCATGACTGAGTCATGGCTGTGGGCGGGACAGGTCCAAGCAAATGCTGCATGAAGTATATATATAGCCTGTGGACAAAGCCTGATGACCCAATGTGAACAGTCACCAAACGCCAAAATCTATACAGATGGAATACATCCCAAATTGGGGTGCATAGCAAGGTGGAGGTCAACCACCGACCAATTCAACAAAGAAACAACAAAGAGCCAGCACCAGTGTGCACTAAGGCATCAAATATTCCAAACTGCATTATAAAAATTTTTTTTGAGATTTTTGGCAAAAAATTGCAATTTCTTGAGCTGCTTCGCCACGTCACGGCAAATCTCATTTGAAGCAGTCCTACACTAAAATATTTTTATAAAATGTGCCATGCGGCCTCACATATAAATAGCAGAACTGCTCTCAGCAGCACTCACCTGGTCTATTGCAGTCCCGTACCCATGACTGAGTCATGGCTGTGGGCGGGACAGGTCCAAGCAAATGCTGCATGAAGTATATATATAGCCTGTGGACAAAGCCTGATGACCCAATGTGAACAGTCACCAAACGCCAAAATCTATACAGATGGAATACATCCCAAATTGGGGTGCATAGCAAGGTGGAGGTCAACCACCGACCAATTCAACAAAGAAACAACAAAGAGCCAGCACCAGTGTGCACTAAGGCATCAAATATTCCAAACTGCATTATAAAAATTTTTTTTGAGATTTTTGGCAAAAAATTGCAATTTCTTGAGCTGCTTCGCCACGTCACGGCAAATCTCATTTGAAGCAGTCCTACACTAAAATATTTTTATAAAATGTGCCATGCGGCCTCACATATAAATAGCAGAACTGCTCTCAGCAGCACTCACCTGGTCTATTGCAGTCCCGTACCCATGACTGAGTCATGGCTGTGGGCGGGACAGGTCCAAGCAAATGCTGCATGAAGTATATATATAGCCTGTGGACAAAGCCTGATGACCCAATGTGAACAGTCAACAAACGCCAAAATCTATACAGATGGAATACATCCCAAATTGGGGTGCATAGCAAGGTGGAGGTCAACCACCGACCAATTCAACAAAGAAACAACAAAGAGCCAGCACCAGTGTGCACTAAGGCATCAAATATTCCAAACTGCATTATAAAAATTTTTTTTGAGATTTTTGGCAAAAAATTGCAATTTCTTGAGCTGCTTCGCCACGTCACGGCAAATCTCATTTGAAGCAGTCCTACACTAAAATATTTTTATAAAATGTGCCATGCGGCCTCACATATAAATAGCAGAACTGCTCTCAGCAGCACTCACCTGGTCTATTGCAGTCCCGTACCCATGACTGAGTCATGGCTGTGGGCGGGACAGGTCCAAGCAAATGCTGCATGAAGTATATATATAGCCTGTGGACAAAGCCTGATGACCCAATGTGAACAGTCACCAAACGCCAAAATCTATACAGATGAAATACATCCCAAATTGGGGTGCATAGCAAGGTGGAGGTCAACCACCGACCAATTCAACAAAGAAACAACAAAGAGCCAGCACCAGTGTGCACTAAGGCATCAAATATTCCAAACTGCATTATAAAAATTTTTTTTGAGATTTTTGGCAAAAAATTGCAATTTCTTGAGCTGCTTCGCCACGTCACGGCAAATCTCATTTGAAGCAGTCCTACACTAAAATATTTTTATAAAATGTGCCATGCGGCCTCACATATAAATAGCAGAACTGCTCTCAGCAGCACTCACCTGGTCTATTGCAGTCCCGTACCCATGACTGAGTCATGGCTGTGGGCGGGACAGGTCCAAGCAAATGCTGCATGAAGTATATATATAGCCTGTGGACAAAGCCTGATGACCCAATGTGAACAGTCACCAAACGCCAAAATCTATACAGATGGAATACATCCCAAATTGGGGTGCATAGCAAGGTGGAGGTCAACCACCGACCAATTCAACAAAGAAACAACAAAGAGCCAGCACCAGTGTGCACTAAGGCATCAAATATTCCAAACTGCATTATAAAAATTTTTTTTGAGATTTTTGGCAAAAAATTGCAATTTCTTGAGCTGCTTCGCCACGTCACGGCAAATCTCATTTGAAGCAGTCCTACACTAAAATATTTTTATAAAATGTGCCATGCGGCCTCACATATAAATAGCAGAACTGCTCTCAGCAGCACTCACCTGGTCTATTGCAGTCCCGTACCCATGACTGAGTCATGGCTGTGGGCGGGACAGGTCCAAGCAAATGCTGCATGAAGTATATATATAGCCTGTGGACAAAGCCTGATGACCCAATGTGAACAGTCACCAAACGCCAAAATCTATACAGATGGAATACATCCCAAATTGGGGTGCATAGCAAGGTGGAGGTCAACCACCGACCAATTCAACAAAGAAACAACAAAGAGCCAGCACCAGTGTGCACTAAGGCATCAAATATTCCAAACTGCATTATAAAAATTTTTTTTGAGATTTTTGGCAAAAAATTGCAATTTCTTGAGCTGCTTCGCCACGTCACGGCAAATCTCATTTGAAGCAGTCCTAAACTAAAATATTTTTATAAAATGTGCCATGCGGCCTCACATATAAATAGCAGAACTGCTGAGAGCAGTTCTGCTATTTATATGTGAGGCCGCATGGCACATTTTATAAAAATATTTTAGTGTAGGACTGCTTCAAATGAGATTTGCCGTGACGTGGCGAAGCAGCTCAAGAAATTGCAATTTTTTGCCAAAAATCTCAAAAAAAAAAAAAAAAAAAAAAAAATTTTTATAATGCAGTTTGGAATATTTGATGCCTTAGTGCACATTGGTGCTGGCTTTTTGTTGTTTCTCTATACCGTAAACTGACTGATCGGAATTGTATGCTCTTGTACAATAGCTGTCATCCTAAATCAACTAAGAACAGTTTACCTAGATCTCAATTTACAAGAATCACAAGGATAGTATCAGACGATAACACAAGAGAACAGAGACTAGAAGAAATGTCCAATCGGTTCCTAGAACGTAATTATCCAATAACACTACTTAGGACAGAAAAAGAAAGGATATCTACTACCACCCCCTCAGAGAAGGACACAACAATAGAGAGGGTACCATTTGTACACACGTATCACCCGTCTATGCCTAAAATATACAATATTATCAACCGCCACTGGCCGTTACTAAAAAAAAGCATACCCGGAGATAGGGCCATTTACACTCCCCCCTATCATGTGCAAGAAAAGACCCCAAAATATAAAGGATTCCCTGGTCAAAGCGGATATTGGCAGCGACAAGAAAAATGCACAAACCTTCCTAGCACCAAAACGTACTGGGACTTTCCCGTGTTTAAACTGTTCATCTTGTTCGAATGTGATAAAAGGAGACCACTTCACACACCCCAGGTCCGGCAAAAGCTTTCGAATAAAAGAATACTTTACATGTGAGAGTAATTTTGTAGTATACATAATCAAATGCCCCTGTGGACTATTGTATGTCGGGGAAACAATTCAACATGTTGGTGACCGCATTGCAAGCCATAAGTCTACCATTAGCTGCGGAAAATTATGGCTACCTATTCCACACCATTTCCACGAAGCTAAACATAACGTAGCGCAATTGCGGTATCAAGTTATTGATAAAGTATACAGACCCAGACGCGGAGGGAATCACATTGAGCTCCTCAAAAAAAGAGAGAGCTTTTGGATTCACAAACTACAAACTCTAACCCCTAAAGGTCTATATAGAGAGATAGATTGGCTAGCATAATCATAATAATAACCCTATTGATTTGCCCTGAACCATATTAACCATGTTATGATATATTTTTTGCAGAAAACTTGAGAAACATCATCCTCACCTTTCCTCCTTCCATCGTACACTCACTGATAGATGAAAAAACAAAAAGCAGCACCAAATGTGCACTACAGCACTAAACATTCCAAACTGTACTTATTTTAAAAATTTTGAGATTTTTGGCAAAAAATTGCAATTTCTTGAGCTGCTTCACCACGTCACAGCAAATCTCATTTGAAGCAGTCCTACACTAAAATATTTTTATAAAATGTGCCATACGGCCTCACATATGAATAGTAGAACTGCTCTTAGCAGCACTCACCTGGTCTATTTCAATCCCGTACCCATGACTGAGTCATGGCTGTGGGCGGGACAGGTCCAAGCAAATGCTGCATGAAGTAAATAGCCTGTGGACAAAGCCTGATGACTTAATGTGAACAGTCACCAACCGCCAAAATCTAGACAGATGGAATACATCCCAAATTGGGGTGCAAAGCAAGGTGGAGGTCAACCACCGACCAATTCAATGAAGAAAAAACAAAAAGCAGCACCAAATGTGCACTACAGCACTAAACATTCCAAACTGTACTTATTTTAAAAATTTTGAGATTTTTGGCAAAAAATTGCAATTTCTTGAGCTGCTTCGCCACGTCACGGCAAATCTCATTTGAAGCAGTCCTACACTAAAATATTTTTATAAAATGTGCCATACGGCCTCACATATGAATAGTAGAACTGCTCTTAGCAGCACTCACCTGGTCTATTTCAATCCCGTACCCATGACTGAGTCATGGCTGTGGGCGGGACAGGTCCAAGCAAATGCTGCATGAAGTAAATAGCCTGTGGACAAAGCCTGATGACTTAATGTGAACAGTCACCAACCGCCAAAATCTAGACAGATGGAATACATCCCAAATTGGGGTGCAAAGCAAGGTGGAGGTCAACCACCGACCAATTCAATGAAGAAAAAACAAAAAGCAGCACCAAATGTGCACTACAGCACTAAACATTCCAAACTGTACTTATTTTAAAAATTTTGAGATTTTTGGCAAAAAATTGCAATTTCTTGAGCTGCTTCGCCACGTCACGGCAAATCTCATTTGAAGCAGTCCTACACTAAAATATTTTTATAAAATGTGCCATACGGCCTCACATATGAATAGTAGAACTGCTCTTAGCAGCACTCACCTGGTCTATTTCAATCCCGTACCCATGACTGAGTCATGGCTGTGGGCGGGACAGGTCCAAGCAAATGCTGCATGAAGTAAATAGCCTGTGGACAAAGCCTGATGACTTAATGTGAACAGTCACCAACCGCCAAAATCTAGACAGATGGAATACATCCCAAATTGGGGTGCAAAGCAAGGTGGAGGTCAACCACCGACCAATTCAATGAAGAAAAAACAAAAAGCAGCACCAAATGTGCACTACAGCACTAAACATTCCAAACTGTACTTATTTTAAAAATTTTGAGATTTTTGGCAAAAAATTGCAATTTCTTGAGCTGCTTCGCCACGTCACGGCAAATCTCATTTGAAGCAGTCCTACACTAAAATATTTTTATAAAATGTGCCATACGGCCTCACATATGAATAGTAGAACTGCTCTTAGCAGCACTCACCTGGTCTATTTCAATCCCGTACCCATGACTGAGTCATGGCTGTGGGCGGGACAGGTCCAAGCAAATGCTGCATGAAGTAAATAGCCTGTGGACAAAGCCTGATGACTTAATGTGAACAGTCACCAACCGCCAAAATCTAGACAGATGGAATACATCCCAAGTTGGGGTGCAAAGCAAGGTGGAGGTCAACCACCGACCAATTCAATGAAGAAAAAACAAAAAGCAGCACCAAATGTGCACTACAGCACTAAACATTCCAAACTGTACTTATTTTAAAAATTTTGAGATTTTTGGCAAAAAATTGCAATTTCTTGAGCTGCTTCGCCACGTCACGGCAAATCTCATTTGAAGCAGTCCTACACTAAAATATTTTTATAAAATGTGCCATACGGCCTCACATATGAATAGTAGAACTGCTCTTAGCAGCACTCACCTGGTCTATTTCAATCCCGTACCCATGACTGAGTCATGGCTGTGGGCGGGACAGGTCCAAGCAAATGCTGCATGAAGTAAATAGCCTGTGGACAAAGCCTGATGACTTAATGTGAACAGTCACCAACCGCCAAAATCTAGACAGATGGAATACATCCCAAATTGGGGTGCAAAGCAAGGTGGAGGTCAACCACCGACCAATTCAATGAAGAAAAAACAAAAAGCAGCACCAAATGTGCACTACAGCACTAAACATTCCAAACTGTACTTATTTTAAAAATTTTGAGATTTTTGGCAAAAAATTGCAATTTCTTGAGCTGCTTCGCCACGTCACGGCAAATCTCATTTGAAGCAGTCCTACACTAAAATATTTTTATAAAATGTGCCATACGGCCTCACATATGAATAGTAGAACTGCTCTTAGCAGCACTCACCTGGTCTATTTCAATCCCGTACCCATGACTGAGTCATGGCTGTGGGCGGGACAGGTCCAAGCAAATGCTGCATGAAGTAAATAGCCTGTGGACAAAGCCTGATGACTTAATGTGAACAGTCACCAACCGCCAAAATCTAGACAGATGGAATACATCCCAAATTGGGGTGCAAAGCAAGCTGGAGGTCAACCACCGACCAATTCAATGAAGAAAAAACAAAAAGCAGCACCAAATGTGCACTACAGCACTAAACATTCCAAACTGTACTTATTTTAAAAATTTTGAGATTTTTGGCAAAAAATTGCAATTTCTTGAGCTGCTTCGCCACATCACGGCAAATCTCATTTGAAGCAGTCCTACACTAAAATATTTTTATAAAATGTGCCATACGGCCTCACATATGAATAGTAGAACTGCTCTTAGCAGCACTCACCTGGTCTATTTCAATCCCGTACCCATGACTGAGTCATGGCTGTGGACGGGACAGGTCCAAGCAAATGCTGCATGAAGTAAATAGCCTGTGGACAAAGCCTGATGACTTAATGTGAACAGTCACCAACCGCCAAAATCTAGACAGATGGAATACATCCCAAATTGGGGTGCATAGCAAGGTGGAGGTCAACCACCGACCAATTCAATGAAGAAAAAACAAAAAGCAGCACCAAATGTGCACTACAGCACTAAACATTCCAAACTGTACTTATTTTAAAAATTTTGAGATTTTTGGCAAAAAATTGCAATTTCTTGAGCTGCTTCGCCACGTCACGGCAAATCTCATTTGAAGCAGTCCTACACTAAAATATTTTTATAAAATGTGCCATACGGCCTCACATATGAATAGTAGAACTGCTCTTAGCAGCACTCACCTGGTCTATTTCAATCCCGTACCCATGACTGAGTCATGGCTGTGGGCGGGACAGGTCCAAGCAAATGCTGCATGAAGTAAATAGCCTGTGGACAAAGCCTGATGACTTAATGTGAACAGTCACCAACCGCCAAAATCTAGACAGATGGAATACATCCCAAATTGGGGTGCAAAGCAAGGTGGAGGTCAACCACCGACCAATTCAATGAAGAAAAAACAAAAAGCAGCACCAAATGTGCACTACAGCACTAAACATTCCAAACTGTACTTATTTTAAAAATTTTGAGATTTTTGGCAAAAAATTGCAATTTCTTGAGCTGCTTCGCCACGTCACGGCAAATCTCATTTGAAGCAGTCCTACACTAAAATATTTTTATAAAATGTGCCATACGGCCTCACATATGAATAGTAGAACTGCTCTTAGCAGCACTCACCTGGTCTATTTCAATCCCGTACCCATGACTGAGTCATGGCTGTGGGCGGGACAGGTCCAAGCAAATGCTGCATGAAGTAAATAGCCTGTGGACAAAGCCTGATGACTTAATGTGAACAGTCACCAACCGCCAAAATCTAGACAGATGGAATACATCCCAAATTGGGGTGCAAAGCAAGCTGGAGGTCAACCACCGACCAATTCAATGAAGAAAAAACAAAAAGCAGCACCAAATGTGCACTACAGCACTAAACATTCCAAACTGTACTTATTTTAAAAATTTTGAGATTTTTGGCAAAAAATTGCAATTTCTTGAGCTGCTTCGCCACGTCACGGCAAATCTCATTTGAAGCAGTCCTACACTAAAATATTTTTATAAAATGTGCCATACGGCCTCACATATGAATAGTAGAACTGCTCTTAGCAGCACTCACCTGGTCTATTTCAATCCCGTACCCATGACTGAGTCATGGCTGTGGGCGGGACAGGTCCAAGCAAATGCTGCATGAAGTAAATAGCCTGTGGACAAAGCCTGATGACTTAATGTGAACAGTCACCAACCGCCAAAATCTAGACAGATGCAATACATCCCAAATTGGGGTGCAAAGCAAGGTGGAGGTCAACCACCGACCAATTCAATGAAGAAAAAACAAAAAGCAGCACCAAATGTGCACTACAGCACTAAACATTCCAAACTGTACTTATTTTAAAAATTTTGAGATTTTTGGCAAAAAATTGCAATTTCTTGAGCTGCTTCGCCACGTCACGGCAAATCTCATTTGAAGCAGTCCTACACTAAAATATTTTTATAAAATGTGCCATACGGCCTCACATATGAATAGTAGAACTGCTCTTAGCAGCACTCACCTGGTCTATTTCAATCCCGTACCCATGACTGAGTCATGGCTGTGGGCGGGACAGGTCCAAGCAAATGCTGCATGAAGTAAATAGCCTGTGGACAAAGCCTGATGACTTAATGTGAACAGTCACCAACCGCCAAAATCTAGACAGATGCAATACATCCCAAATTGGGGTGCAAAGCAAGGTGGAGGTCAACCACCGACCAATTCAATGAAGAAAAAACAAAAAGCAGCACCAAATGTGCACTACAGCACTAAACATTCCAAACTGTACTTATTTTAAAAATTTTGAGATTTTTGGCAAAAAATTGCAATTTCTTGCGCTAAACATAACGTAGCGCAATTGCGGTATCAAGTTATTGATAAAGTATACAGACCCAGACGCGGAGGGAATCACATTGAGCTCCTCAAAAAAAGAGAGAGCTTTTGGATTCACAAACTACAAACTCTAACCCCTAAAGGTCTATATAGAGAGATAGATTGGCTAGCATAATCATAATAATAACCCTATTGATTTGCCCTGAACCATATTAACCATGTTATGATATATTTTTTGCAGAAAACTTGAGAAACATCATCCTCACCTTTCCTCCTTCCATCGTACACTCACTGATAGATGAAAAAACAAAAAGCAGCACCAAATGTGCACTACAGCACTAAACATTCCAAACTGTACTTATTTTAAAAATTTTGAGATTTTTGGCAAAAAATTGCAATTTCTTGAGCTGCTTCGCCACGTCACGGCAAATCTCATTTGAAGCAGTCCTACACTAAAATATTTTTATAAAATGTGCCATACGGCCTCACATATGAATAGTAGAACTGCTCTTAGCAGCACTCACCTGGTCTATTTCAATCCCGTACCCATGACTGAGTCATGGCTGTGGGCGGGACAGGTCCAAGCAAATGCTGCATGAAGTAAATAGCCTGTGGACAAAGCCTGATGACTTAATGTGAACAGTCACCAACCGCCAAAATCTAGACAGATGGAATACATCCCAAGTTGGGGTGCAAAGCAAGGTGGAGGTCAACCACCGACCAATTCAATGAAGAAAAAACAAAAAGCAGCACCAAATGTGCACTACAGCACTAAACATTCCAAACTGTACTTATTTTAAAAATTTTGAGATTTTTGGCAAAAAATTGCAATTTCTTGAGCTGCTTCGCCACGTCACGGCAAATCTCATTTGAAGCAGTCCTACACTAAAATATTTTTATAAAATGTGCCATACGGCCTCACATATGAATAGTAGAACTGCTCTTAGCAGCACTCACCTGGTCTATTTCAATCCCGTACCCATGACTGAGTCATGGCTGTGGGCGGGACAGGTCCAAGCAAATGCTGCATGAAGTAAATAGCCTGTGGACAAAGCCTGATGACTTAATGTGAACAGTCACCAACCGCCAAAATCTAGACAGATGCAATACATCCCAAATTGGGGTGCAAAGCAAGGTGGAGGTCAACCACCGACCAATTCAATGAAGAAAAAACAAAAAGCAGCACCAAATGTGCACTACAGCACTAAACATTCCAAACTGTACTTATTTTAAAAATTTTGAGATTTTTGGCAAAAAATTGCAATTTCTTGAGCTGCTTCGCCACGTCACGGCAAATCTCATTTGAAGCAGTCCTACACTAAAATATTTTTATAAAATGTGCCATACGGCCTCACATATGAATAGTAGAACTGCTCTTAGCAGCACTCACCTGGTCTATTTCAATCCCGTACCCATGACTGAGTCATGGCTGTGGGCGGGACAGGTCCAAGCAAATGCTGCATGAAGTAAATAGCCTGTGGACAAAGCCTGATGACTTAATGTGAACAGTCACCAACCGCCAAAATCTAGACAGATGCAATACATCCCAAATTGGGGTGCAAAGCAAGGTGGAGGTCAACCACCGACCAATTCAATGAAGAAAAAACAAAAAGCAGCACCAAATGTGCACTACAGCACTAAACATTCCAAACTGTACTTATTTTAAAAATTTTGAGATTTTTGGCAAAAAATTGCAATTTCTTGCGCTAAACATAACGTAGCGCAATTGCGGTATCAAGTTATTGATAAAGTATACAGACCCAGACGCGGAGGGAATCACATTGAGCTCCTCAAAAAAAGAGAGAGCTTTTGGATTCACAAACTACAAACTCTAACCCCTAAAGGTCTATATAGAGAGATAGATTGGCTAGCATAATCATAATAATAACCCTATTGATTTGCCCTGAACCATATTAACCATGTTATGATATATTTTTTGCAGAAAACTTGAGAAACATCATCCTCACCTTTCCTCCTTCCATCGTACACTCACTGATAGATGAAAAAACAAAAAGCAGCACCAAATGTGCACTACAGCACTAAACATTCCAAACTGTACTTATTTTAAAAATTTTGAGATTTTTGGCAAAAAATTGCAATTTCTTGAGCTGCTTCGCCACGTCACGGCAAATCTCATTTGAAGCAGTCCTACACTAAAATATTTTTATAAAATGTGCCATACGGCCTCACATATGAATAGTAGAACTGCTCTTAGCAGCACTCACCTGGTCTATTTCAATCCCGTACCCATGACTGAGTCATGGCTGTGGGCGGGACAGGTCCAAGCAAATGCTGCATGAAGTAAATAGCCTGTGGACAAAGCCTGATGACTTAATGTGAACAGTCACCAACCGCCAAAATCTAGACAGATGGAATACATCCCAAATTGGGGTGCAAAGCAAGGTGGAGGTCAACCACCGACCAATTCAATGAAGAAAAAACAAAAAGCAGCACCAAATGTGCACTACAGCACTAAACATTCCAAACTGTACTTATTTTAAAAATTTTGAGATTTTTGGCAAAAAATTGCAATTTCTTGAGCTGCTTCGCCACGTCACGGCAAATCTCATTTGAAGCAGTCCTACACTAAAATATTTTTATAAAATGTGCCATACGGCCTCACATATGAATAGTAGAACTGCTCTTAGCAGCACTCACCTGGTCTATTTCAATCCCGTACCCATGACTGAGTCATGGCTGTGGGCGGGACAGGTCCAAGCAAATGCTGCATGAAGTAAATAGCCTGTGGACAAAGCCTGATGACTTAATGTGAACAGTCACCAACCGCCAAAATCTAGACAGATGGAATACATCCCAAATTGGGGTGCAAAGCAAGGTGGAGGTCAACCACCGACCAATTCAATGAAGAAAAAACAAAAAGCAGCACCAAATGTGCACTACAGCACTAAACATTCCAAACTGTACTTATTTTAAAAATTTTGAGATTTTTTGCAAAAAATTGCAATTTCTTGAGCTGCTTCGCCACGTCACGGCAAATCTCATTTGAAGCAGTCCTACACTAAAATATTTTTATAAAATGTGCCATACGGCCTCACATATGAATAGTAGAACTGCTCTTAGCAGCACTCACCTGGTCTATTTCAATCCCGTACCCATGACTGAGTCATGGCTGTGGGCGGGACAGGTCCAAGCAAATGCTGCATGAAGTAAATAGCCTGTGGACAAAGCCTGATGACTTAATGTGAACAGTCACTAACCGCCAAAATCTAGACAGATGGAATACATCCCAAATTGGGGTGCAAAGCAAGGTGGAGGTCAACCACCGACCAATTCAATGAAGAAAAAACAAAAAGCAGCACCAAATGTGCACTACAGCACTAAACATTCCAAACTGTACTTATTTTAAAAATTTTGAGATTTTTGGCAAAAAATTGCAATTTCTTGAGCTGCTTCGCCACATCACGGCAAATCTCATTTGAAGCAGTCCTACACTAAAATATTTTTATAAAATGTGCCATACGGCCTCACATATGAATAGTAGAACTGCTCTTAGCAGCACTCACCTGGTCTATTTCAATCCCGTACCCATGACTGAGTCATGGCTGTGGACGGGACAGGTCCAAGCAAATGCTGCATGAAGTAAATAGCCTGTGGACAAAGCCTGATGACTTAATGTGAACAGTCACCAACCGCCAAAATCTAGACAGATGGAATACATCCCAAATTGGGGTGCATAGCAAGGTGGAGGTCAACCACCGACCAATTCAATGAAGAAAAAACAAAAAGCAGCACCAAATGTGCACTACAGCACTAAACATTCCAAACTGTACTTATTTTAAAAATTTTGAGATTTTTGGCAAAAAATTGCAATTTCTTGAGCTGCTTCGCCACGTCACGGCAAATCTCATTTGAAGCAGTCCTACACTAAAATATTTTTATAAAATGTGCCATACGGCCTCACATATGAATAGTAGAACTGCTCTTAGCAGCACTCACCTGGTCTATTTCAATCCCGTACCCATGACTGAGTCATGGTTGTGGGCGGGACAGGTCCAAGCAAATGCTGCATGAAGTAAATAGCCTGTGGACAAAGCCTGATGACTTAATGTGAACAGTCACCAACCGCCAAAATCTAGACAGATGCAATACATCCCAAATTGGGGTGCAAAGCAAGGTGGAGGTCAACCACCGACCAATTCAATGAAGAAAAAACAAAAAGCAGCACCAAATGTGCACTACAGCACTAAACATTCCAAACTGTACTTATTTTAAAAATTTTGAGATTTTTGGCAAAAAATTGCAATTTCTTGAGCTGCTTCGCCACGTCACGGCAAATCTCATTTGAAGCAGTCCTACACTAAAATATTTTTATAAAATGTGCCATACGGCCTCACATATGAATAGTAGAACTGCTCTTAGCAGCACTCACCTGGTCTATTTCAATCCCGTACCCATGACTGAGTCATGGCTGTGGGCGGGACAGGTCCAAGCAAATGCTGCATGAAGTAAATAGCCTGTGGACAAAGCCTGATGACTTAATGTGAACAGTCACCAACCGCCAAAATCTAGACAGATGCAATACATCCCAAATTGGGGTGCAAAGCAAGGTGGAGGTCAACCACCGACCAATTCAATGAAGAAAAAACAAAAAGCAGCACCAAATGTGCACTACAGCACTAAACATTCCAAACTGTACTTATTTTAAAAATTTTGAGATTTTTGGCAAAAAATTGCAATTTCTTGCGCTAAACATAACGTAGCGCAATTGCGGTATCAAGTTATTGATAAAGTATACAGACCCAGACGCGGAGGGAATCACATTGAGCTCCTCAAAAAAAGAGAGAGCTTTTGGATTCACAAACTACAAACTCTAACCCCTAAAGGTCTATATAGAGAGATAGATTGGCTAGCATAATCATAATAATAACCCTATTGATTTGCCCTGAACCATATTAACCATGTTATGATATATTTTTTGCAGAAAACTTGAGAAACATCATCCTCACCTTTCCTCCTTCCATCGTACACTCACTGATAGATGGTAACGTATTAATCAGCACTTTCTATCTAGTCAATTATATATGGCAATGTTAAATCACTCTGATAGTAGATTGGGACCCTTCCTTTTGTTGTGTGCATTAATCCTTAAAAATTCTTATTCTAGGTCATGCTCTCCTCCTATATCTCAAAATGATTGTATGTACACTAATTACTAGTGTACCTGTACAGAAAGAGGAAATCATTGTGTATATGACTTTGTTTTATATTGCATTTACCTTATATGTCCCTATATCTCCATGTATTCCATGTAATACTACACTACCATATACATTGACTATAGAGATAACTCTGTTTCCTCCCTCTGGAGCGAACTGCTATTTCCTACCTGCAGACTGACATGTTTAGCGTCCTCTTCTCAAACCTCCTATCCCTATATGAATCTACAACGGCGCGTTCATGATAAATCTCTTCCCATGTCCAAGTATGAATTTTATCGTACCGCGCATGCGCGGGCGCTTCTATTCAAGGCTTAGCGGTACCGCCGATACACTAGTATAAACGCCGATCGCCAATGCGCATGCGTGGGCGTCTCCACACACTTCCGGGTTGTGGAGTTAAATAGCCCACAAACCTGACAACACACTGCTCTGAGCCACAGTCTGGGAAGACGGCCGTAAAGGTATGCAACAATCCTATCTGTTCCTAATCTCCTCTACCTCTAATCTCATAACTTTGCATTCCTCCTTCTACCTTTCAGAGGGTTCCACAACCCTCTGTTACACACATGCCCTAAAGCCTACAGGTAATATGTGTCACTTCATGTACTCTTACTTTAAATATCAATTAACTCTCTTCCTGTGTATAATACTATTACTAAAACCTTGCCTTTATGATTCCAGATGATTATAAGCCCCTCATAATCCTAAGCAAATGCTCACTGTATGTGACCTTATTTACCTACTGCATACTTAAGGTAATGATTAACAGGGGATCCACTATGTGGGAATGCAATATATCATGCTTTACCTTACTGATCGCAGACTTCCTCATCTTTTAGGGACCACGAGTCATTAAACTCCCCCAATCTCATAGGACAAACTGCAATAGTAATTTGTTTGCTAATACAAGCAAGGTAACTTTCTCCCCTCCCCCGTAGTGTTAACCCTATGCAGAGATACTATCTCCTCATTACCATATCCTTTATCTGCAGGGCTTATATTCTGCGACGACTATAATCATTTTTTCCTGGGTGGATTTCCTCACTTTCTCTACACCTAAAAAAAACCTCTAAAAAGGAGAAAAAAATTCCCCTTGTGAAACTAGCTCATCTATGAATGGAGGTATGCCAATCTTTCATATATTGTCATATCCTGCCTTTCATGCCATTACTATTATTGTCATTTTCTGCAACGTCTTGAGAGTTACTTCAACTACCAATATGTTATTTCTGGTCTGATCCTCAATCTAATTATGACATGATTGTTCATGTAACTATGTACATATGTATATTATCTGTAAATATGCCCCTTTTTTTCTTGTGATATATGTAAATATTGATTACTTTTTCTTTATCCTCTTCCAGTGTGACTTGGTATGAAGAAGGCCTAGGTTTGGGCCGAAACGTCCCTTAGTCCCTCCCACCTACATTGTTCTTAAATAAATACACTTATTTTTGCACGATAAAAACAAATCTGTTGATTTTCTTTTACCTCTACCTCATGCTGATGAGAGTGCAGTGTTTTGAATTAGAATTCTATAGTTTGGACCTTGGTCCTCTCACTAGCACCTCAAAACCACCTTTTACAGTGGCAGTGTTCACACCATATATACCTTTACTAAGGCTCGTCTACAGTTTGCTCATGATCACTTGGAGGACTCTGAGACAGACTGGTTCAAGGTTCTCTGGTCTGATGAGACCAAGATCGAGATCTTTGGTGCCAACCACACACGTGACGTTTGGAGACTGGATGGCACTGCATACGACCCCAAGAATACCATCCCTACAGTCAAGCATGGTGGTGGCAGCAATATGCTGTGGGGCTGTTTCTCAGCCAAGGGGCCTGGCCATCTGGTCCGCATCCATGGGAAGATGGATAGCACGGCCTACCTGGAGATTTTGGCCAAGAACCTCCGCTCCTCCATCAAGGATCTTAAGATGGGTCGTCATTTCATCTTCCAACAAGACAACGACCCAAAGCACACAGCCAAGAAAACCAAGGCCTGGTTCAAGAGGGAAAAAAATCAAGGTGTTGCAGTGGCCTAGTCAGTCTCCTGACCTTAACCCAATTGAAAACTTGTGGAAGGAGCTCAAGATTAAAGTCCACATGAGACACCCAAAGAACCTAGATAACTTGGAGAAGATCTGCATGGAGGAGTGGGCCAAGATAACTCCAGAGACCTGTGCCGGCCTGATCAGGTCTTATAAAAGACGATTATTAGCTGTAATTGCAAACAAGGGTTATTCCACAAAATATTAAACCTAGGGGTTGAATAATAATTGACCCACACTTTTATGTTGAAAATTTATTAAAATTTAACTGAGCAACATAACTTGTTGGTTTGTAAGATTTATGTATCTGTTAATAAATCCTGCTCTTGTTTGAAGTTTGCAGGCTCTAACTTATTTGCATCTTATCAAACCTGCTAAATCTGCAGGGGGTTGAATACTACTTGTAGGCACTGTACATATTGATCAAGTGGCCAGGGAACTATATTACCACCATTGTCTGCCTCTTTGATGATAAACGATTTGTTGTCCTTAAGGGAATGGATGAGTTGTTTTTGTAGTTTGGTAAGATGAAGTGTTGATATCTATCAAGTGGAAGGTCTTGTATGTCATGAATCGTAGTATTGAACAAAATTTTAACAGCTAATGAGATTAAAAAAGAAGGGGTATTCTGAGATGGAAGTAATAGGGAAAAAAGTTTCCTACCCTTATACTTTTAGTTTTCTTGAAGAAGATCAAAAAAGTCCCCAAAAGTTTGTCGTTCATCATCGGTAATCCTTCAACAGCAAAAGATTCTTGACAGAGAAATGTAAAGGTCTCATTTCTGCAAAACAAGTACAGATCTTTTATAAATGTGAACTTATCAATATGTCTGATAGTTCATAAGATGAAAGGTTGATAATCTGTAAGTCATAATGCTGATTCTTGTATCATCTACCTATTTGCTCTATGTTTGTGCGTGGAATGATTATAAGTTGGTGAGGTATTCCTATGTCTGGGTATTCATCCTATCCCTTTGAATTATTTTTTACCATCCATAACATTTTTTTTGTATTGATTAATCATATGGTGATTCTAGTTGTGCTTTCTGTATTGCCAAAGCACACTGAAACTGTATTTCCTAGCTCAACCAATGTAATTACTTTGGAGGTACGATCTCTTGTGACGTGCACACATTTGGGGATCCCCAGCTCCTTCCCTGTATGACTTAGAGCTCATTCACATGACCGTTCCATTTGTCCTGGTCTGTTCCTGTTTTTTTGCGGACCCACGTATAGGGCCATCTTTTCAATGTCTTTTGTATAGGATCGAATTGCACACGGAAGCACTTCCATGTTCATCCGGTCCTACAAAAAAATACATCGGGTGCCCTATGTCCGTTCCGTTATTAAGGAACATGTCCTATTCTGTTCCGTAATAACGGACCGTGACTCAATACGAGTCAATGGGCCCGCAAAATCTCCGGAAGAAACATGGAAGCACTTCCGTGTGACCTCTGTCGGGTGCCCCTGCAGTCTGTGTCCCGCTCCCCAGCCAGCCCCGCAGCATATGCCCGTACTGCAATGTCACCATATGCCCGTACTGCAATGTCAGCATATGCCTGCACTGCAACGTCAGCATATGCCCGCACTGCAGTGTGTCAGCATATGCCCGCACTGCAGTGTGTCAGCATATGTCCGCACTGCAGTGTAAGTATATGCCGGTGCTGCAGTGTGAACAGCCGTGGGGATGATGAGTGCTGCCGTCAGGAGGTTAGTAAAGTTTATTACCTGCGGTGATGAACTCCTGCATTCCTGACGTCAGTGCTTGTCACTGACCGCTGCTTTCTTATATCACCTCTCGCGGGCGGCCCGAGACTGTGACTAGCGGTGTCGTCATGGGCCACTCGTAAGAGGTGATATGAGAATGCGGCGGGCATAGAACTCAGTGACTAGAGCTGTCATCAAGAGTGCAGCGGCTTCCATCACTGCAAATAATGTACCTCACTAACTTCCTGAAGTCAGCGCTGGTAATGCCCTGCAGTGACCTGGGCTGACCTATTGATGTTAGCTCAGGTCAGTGCTCTGCATTCCCAGTCAATGTGGAACGTTATGTTCTTCATTGACTGGAACAGTTAGAATAGATCATTGTGGGACCCCCTTATTGGATTACGCCGGACCCGGATTTGTGTTTTCTTTTCAATAAATTGGTGAAAGAGAGAATGTGTTTGGGAGGTTTTTTTCAAATAAAAATTTGTTTGTTGCCTATTTATTTTTATTACTGACTGGGTTAGTGATGTCGGGTATCTGATAGACGCCGTGACATCGATAACCCCAGGGCTTGATGCCAGGTGACATTACACATCTGGTATCAACCCCATAAATTACTCCATTTGCCACCATACCAGGGCATCGGGATGAGCTGGGGAAAAAGCACCATGATTGGTGCATCTAATGATGCCACTTCTGGGGTGGCTGCGGCCTGCTATTCTTAAGCTGAGAAGGGTACAAGAACCGCGGACCTCCCTTGTCTGAGAATACCAGACCACAGCTGTCTGCTTTACCTTCGCTGGTGATCCAATTTGCGGCGGACCCCACTTTTTTGTTTTAAATTATTTATTTAATTTAAAATAACAGCGTGGGGTGCTCTCTGTTTTGGATTACCAGCCAAGGTGAAGCTACCAGCTGTAGTCTTCAGACTGCAGCCGTCTGCTTTACACGAGCTGGCTACAAAAAATAGGGGGAACCCCACTTTTTTTTTTAAATTAATAATTTATTTTTTGGCTAACTACAAGGCTAGGCACCCTTTAATGCCACATGAAAGGCACTAAGGGGTGCAAGATTACAAAATGCTGGGGAGTGGGACATTATATGTGTCTTTCTCATCTATTATCTATCTATCCCTCTAGCTATCCCTCTATTTATCCCTCCATTCATTCATTCATCCCTCTTTTTATCCCTCTATCTATCTCTCTGTCTCTATCAATGCCTCTATCTATCTATCCCTCTATCTATCTATATCTATCAATCTATTTATCTATCTAGCTGCTTCCGTGTTTTGCGGGTCCACAAAAAATAACGAAAGGCACACGGATGACACATGGAGGACACACGGCCCGTATACAGAATGGTACGGATGTCAGATGGATGCCACATGGATGCATCCGTGAAAAAACAGGACTGTTTTTTGCGGACCCCAAAAATGGGACAGTCGTGTGAATGTAGCCTTAGTGTATTGATCGATGTCACAGCCGGTGGTACGGTCCACTTTGACATGCACACTGATTTTCACCTTTCTTGAAAATGCCTTACATCCACCTATTTTGCATCCAGTGGCACAACCAATGGTGAGGCACACTCCTTCCATAGTTATATGCACTTTATATCCGCCCACCTACATCCAGCAGCATGTTCCATTGTGGTATGCATGCCATCTATAGACACTTGCGGACGATTAGCTTGGCATTCTTTAGGGTGAGCTTTTTGGATTCTCTATAAACAGGATATTTTATTTGACTTAATTCTGACCATTATCTTCATAGGCCATGTCTAATCTCATTAACTTACACACGCCTGCATATCTCTTCGCTTATTATTATTTACTATATATATCCCATATGGTGTACCATAAGTTTACCCCTGAGGAAGCCATTGAGATGATGTAATACATGGGGCTTCTTATCCTTTCTCCCTACTGTATTATATGTCATTGCTATACAGATCCCCCATCTATTGTAGTTTAAGTATTTTATAATGTATCAGGTTTAGTACTTTTCTTTTGTTTATCCTTTTTATTTTACGTAACTCTATATACTGTATTGTTTTGTATCCTTCATAACATCTTTTGTATATTTTCATAAACACTGCATACTTTTTTGGATTACATATAGTATATAAAATGTAATAACTTAGTTCCTCTTTCTCTATAAACTACATCCCCAAAGCCATACTCTAGCTTTAACGGTTGTCCAATCGGACTGCAAAGTAATTGGTTTTTGCAGCAATTAATTTTTCCTGGGTTATTATGGAACTTGGCAGTGACTGCACGGAGGTATAAATATATTCCATGCGTTGTATATGTATACTATACCCTCTGTGTGAACTCCCCAGTAATTGATGTAGTAGCAAAAGCAGCCATTGCCTCGTTCATTAATCGGTAGTCAATTGCATATTGTCCTGATGATTAGAAGGAGATTATAAACATTGTCAATGACAATCCCCATTATCTCATTTTATTCATAATTTCTGGACTCCTTCAGAGGTCCAAGAATCACCTATGTATTTTGTCTTTATTTTTCACAAATTGAACACGTTTACATTATAATAGTCTATGGAAGTGTTAACATGTTCATGATTTTTTGCTAAGTGGTCCAAAAAAATCATGGTGGCATGTTCGTTTTGATTCACAGTTCAAAATTACCCATACAAGACTATGGGTCCATGAAAATCAAAGCCAGAAAATGGATGCCATCAGTCTGCCCGCTGTTCATGGCTAACATTGTAATGTATTGGAAAAGCAATGATGAAACTCTGATGTCTGGTGGTAAAAAACTGACACTGAACAAACACTGATAAAAATCAGATACAAAACACTGATGAAAATTTACTGATGTCAGAATGAAGCCTTACAGTGAGGGAAATCATTATTTGCTCCCTTGCTGATTTTGTAAATTTGCCCACTGACAAAGACATGAACAGTCTATAATTTTAAGGGTAGGGTAATTTTAATTGTGAGAGATAGAATATCCAAAATACATTCCAGAAAATCACATTGTATAAATTATATACATTTGTTTTCATTTTACAGCGAGAAATCAGTATTTGATCCCACTGGCAAACAAGACTTAATACATGGTTGCAAACTTTTTTTGTAGTTGATGATGAGGTTTGCGCAAATGTCAGGAGGACTTTTAGTTCACTCCTCTTTGCAGATCCTCTCTAAATCATTAAGAATTTGAGGCTGTCACTTGGCAACTCGGAGCTTCAGCTCCTCCAGAAGTTTTCTTTGGGATTAAGTTCTGAAGACTGGCTAGGCCACTCCATGACCTTAATGTGCTTCTTTTTGAGGCATTCTGTTGTTCCCTTGTTGTTGCCCTGTATGTTTTGAGTGCAACTTGTTGCCTTGTATGTTTTAGGTGATTGTCATGCTGGTAGACCTAGCTACGACCCATTTTAATGTCCTGGTGAAGGGAGGAAGAAGGTTGTCACTCAGGATTTTATGGTACATGGCTCCATCCATTGTCCCATTGATGCAGTGAAGTAGTCCACTGCCCTTAGTAGAGAAACACCCCCAAAACATAATGTTTCCACCTCCATGCTTGACAGTGGGGGCCTTGTTCTTTGGTCATAGGCAGCATTTCTCTTCCTCCAAACATGGCGAGTTGAATTAAAGCCAAGAAGCTCAATTTTTGTCTTATCTGACCACAGCACCTTCTCCCAATCACTCTCTGAATCATCCAAGTGTTCATTGGCAAACTTAAGACAGGCCGGCTGCACATGTGACCTCTTGAGCAGTGGGATTTTGCAGGCACTGCAGGATTTAAAGCCATTACAGTGTAATGTGTTACCAATGGTGTCTTGGTGACAGTGGTCCCAGCTGCCTTGAGATCATTAACAAGTTCCCCCCGTGTAGTTTTAGGCTGATCTCTCACCTTCCTCATGATCCTGGATACCCCACGAGGTGAGATTTTGCATGGTGCCTCAGATTGATGTCGATTGACAGTCATTTTGTATTTCTTCCATTTTCTTACTATTGCACCAACAGTTGTCTCCTCACCCAGCGTCTTACTTATGGTTTTGTAGCCCTTTCCAGCCTTGTGCAGGTCTATGATCAGGACCCTGACTTCCTTAGAAACCTCTTTGGCCTTGCCCATGTTTTAGAGGTTAGAGTCTGACTAATTGAGTCTGTGGACAGGAGTCTTCTATACAGGTGACAATATAAGACAGCTGTCTGTAATGCAGGTAACGAGTTGATTAGGAGTGTGTAAGTGTCTGTAGGAGCCAGAACTCTTAATGGTTGGTAGGGGATCAAATACTTATTTTTCTCTGCAAAATGCAAATAACTTTATATAATTAATAAAATGTGATTTTCTGAATTTAATTTTAGATATTCTATCTCTCACTGTTAACATTAACTTACCCTTAAAATTATAGACTGTTCATGTCTTTGTCAGTGGGCAAACTTTCAAAATCAGCAAGGGATTAAATAATTATTTCCTTCACTATATACATAAATAAATATTTACTGCTCAGCAATGCGATTTGCAACTTCTTCTCTGTGTTTCAGTTTATATACAGAGCTGTGTACAAGGAGACAGATGTGAAGACGTGCTATGTTTTCAGTCTATGAAATCCAAGAAACTGGAACATTTTATAACCCAACAGAGGAAAGTAAAAAAGTTTATTGTGCATTCAAGGATTTCAGTGTATACCTCCAATGTTTCCATGTTTGTCTACAATCTGTGAATTACAGAGCACCTGCATACTGATCTGTTTTATCTTCAATAAATAATGATTATTCAAAATAAATGGAAATTCAATATTTATTGGATCAATCAGGATTGTCTTCTGTTTTCAGATTTCTGTCCCCCATATGTATATCAAGTAATATAGAGTGCTCCTGATTAAGGAGCTGTTTCCCCAAGGTCGCTTATTTCTATACAACCAGTTTGGGACTATGTCTACTATAGATTGGACACTTTACTTGTCAGATAAAAGAGTCACTAATAAAAAAGCTTTCCCACTGCAGGGTTTTACTCGTTCATATATTTCACTGTCCATTCAATTAGATATCCCACAAGAATTGTTGAATTGTCAGGTTGATGTCATGATCTAGTCTAAAGCGGGCTTTACACGCTATGATATATCTAATGATATGTCGGTGGGGTCACGTCGTAAGTGATGCACATCCGGCATCGTTAGTGATATTGTAGCGTGTGACAGCTATGAACGAGCAGAAATACTCACCTTCTCATTCATCGCTGACACGTTGCTCATTTTCTAAAATTCGCACATTCTGTTGTTCATCGTACCCGGGGCAGCACACATCGCTCCGTGTGACACCCTGGGAACGATGAACTGCAGCTTACCTGCGGCCGCCGGCAATGCGGAAGGAAGGAGGTGGGCGGGATGTTTAAGTCCCGCTCATCTCCGCCCCTCTGCTTCTATTGGGCGGCCGCTGTGTGACGTCGCTGTGATGCCAAACATCCCTCCCCCTTCAGGAAGTGGATGTTCGCCGCCCACAGCGAGGTCGTTTGGAAGGTCAGTACGTGTGACGGGGGGTTACAGCATTGTGCGACACGGGCAAGAAATTGCCCGTGCCGCACAAACGATGGGGGCGGGTGCGGTCGCAAATGCGATTGCACAAGAAATTGTAACGTGTAAAGCAGCCTTTAAGCCTGCTTTACACCTTTTGATCCAGCATACGATATCGCATGCGATCGTAACCGCCCCCATCGTATGTGCGGCACGTTGAATTTGTTGAATGTGCCGCACATACGAGTAACCCCCCCGTCACATGTACTTACCCGTCCATACGACCTCGATGTGGACGGCGAACATCCACTTCCTGGAGTGGGAGGGACGTTTGGCGTCACAGCGACGTCACGCGGCAGCCGGCCAATAGAAGCTGAGGGGCGGAGCTGAGCGGGACGTAAACATCTCTCCCACCTCCTTCCTTCCGCATTACCGGCCGGGAGCCGCAGGACGCAGGTAAGATCTGTTCATCATTCCCGGGGTGTCACACACTGCGATGTGTGCTACCCCAGGTACGATGAACAATCTGACGTTCAATTCATGAGGAATGAACGACGTGCGTGCGATGAACATTTTACCGTTCAATCGCAATCGCACGTAGCTGTTACACACTGCAATGTACCTTACGATGCCGGATGTGCGTCACTTACGACGTGACCCCGCCGACACATTGTAAGATACATTGCAGCGTGTAAAGCGGGCTTTACAGTTATAAATTGTATCAATCTTTAATTTAAAAACAGGATGTCTTCTTTAGACAACCCCTTTAAGGAATGTCTTGCTATAGATGAAAATATTTTGTCCAGGCATTAACTTTTTTACATGCAGATTTTGGTATGATTTCAATTTTTCAAAAATCTATCAAGGTAGATCCATATGGCTTATATACAATAGGGTATAGCCAACAGTGCCTAGTGGCCAAAGCTTGGCTCACCTACTGCAAACCGATAGTAAATGAATGTAAAAGAAAACTATGTGCCAGTTGGCCATCACAATAGTAGTTTTTAACTTTAGTTGGTTAAGGACCATCCCAGACGGGTACACCTTGACGAGGTGGGATGGCTTCTTTACCTTTTTGCAAAAAATTATATACTAAGTACCCTGTTATTAAGCACTTGCATTTTATATATTGATATTCAGGGTATTTTTCATACAATTTTTCTCTTTGATTTTTTCCTGTCTAGAGGCTGCCATTTACATGCTTGTAATGTTAAAATACCATAGCAATCCATTAGGCACAAAACATAATCTCAATAGGAGAAAACCACGGAAAAAACAATTAGAATAAACCGTGGAAGGGGATGCACACCACAGGCAGCATTCAAAAACAGGAGGACAAAGAGTGGCTAATATGCAAAAGGTAACAAGTATTTATTAAATAGTAAGCAATTCATTACAAAAAATGTCGTGGAGAAGATGAGAAGGCATGACAAACAACCTGGCACAATGGATAATATCACAGTTAGTACAAAAGACTGCACAAATGGCTGAACTGGTAAATTGCAATACAATAACAGCATAAATACATAGTCAGTCTAAAGAACATACCCAGTGCAGCCAATTTAACCAGGGAGCTATGCCTCCTCTCGTGCGCGCCCTGCCTGACGCCGTGCGCGCATCCCCGGCCGCCTGCGCCGACCGCGCATGCGCCGACTTCTTCACCATTCATTGGTTAGTAAAGATCATGTGACTGGTCACCTGGCCTATTTAGCACTTCCGGTAACGGAGAAAACCATATCCCTCACGGTCTTATGAAGCGTGTTACTCCTTACACGCGAAACGCGCGTTACCCTTCCTAGGGGGGTATCCAGACCTCTGTCCTCTGCACTACTGGCACTTTATTTTTCTACTCCTGGTTAAATTGGCTGCACTGGGTATGTTCTTTAGACTGACTGACTGACTGACTGTAATGAATTGCTTACTATTTAATAAATACTTGTTACCTTTTGCATATTAGCCACTCTTTGTCCTCCTGTTTTTGAATGCTTGTAATGTTGCATAGTTACTGATTTTTTTGTTACAGCTTAGTTTTTTGTTTTGCCTTAGTGCAAGTTAGGGGCGCAGCCTTCCCTTTACTGAGGCTGAACAATTAATTTGCTTCCCACTTTGCTGTGTATTTAATCTGGGACCCAGGTGACAACTTGTTACCATACAGATTGGAGTTTTGACAGACACAAGTCAGGTATAGAAAATGTTTTTAACTTTAGTTGGTTAGGGACCGTCCCAGATGGTTGCACCTTGACGTGGTTGGATGGCTTCTTACCTTTTTACAAAAATGTATATACTAAGTACCCTGTTATTAAGCACTTACATTTTATTTATTATTATTCAGGGTATTTTTCATACAATTTATCTCTTTGGCTTTTTCCACAATAGTAGTTTTGGCCATATGCATCTAATCGCACTGTCTAGACCTTCCCTAATATACTAAAAATACCTCAATCTTTTGTGAATTAAAGGGTTGGTCACTACTGAAAACAGCTTTTGAATGTCCTGAACATGCTGAATTCTGCTTTGCTCTGAGCAGTGTTATTTAGAAATTTTGTGAAAATGTTTGTTACATGAGCACTGGAGTCTATAAGTGTCTGCTGATCAGCTGCAGCGGTCACTGTTCTGTCAGAGCAGATAGCTGTCCAAATAACTATTTCAGAAGTTTTTCTATTCAGTGCTGCAGAGTTGATACAAGGGATCAGCAGAATAGGTGACTACCAATGTCCATCTATCATGTCCTATGAAAGCCAAAACAATATTATTCTTCCAAGCATTATTATCCAGGTGCATTACCTCACCAACCACCATTCTTATCGTCTACTGCATACCGCACCCCCAGGGCAAAACCTTGAAAAAGGCTCCATTCTTATTATTATTTATTATTATAGCCCCATTTATTCCATGGCGCTTTACAAGTGAGAGTATACATACAACAATCATTAACAGTACAAAACAGACTGGTAATGGAGGAGAGAGGACCCTTCCCGCGAGGGCTCACAGTCTACAGGGAATGGGTGGTGGTACAATAGGTGAGGACAGAGCTGGTTGCGCAGTGGTGTACTGGACTGAGGGCTATTGTAGGTTGTAGGCTTGTTGGAAGAGATGGGTCTTCAGATTCCTCTTGAAGCTTTCCTCGGTAGGGGAGAGTCTGATATGCTTAGGTAGAGTGTTCCAGAGTATGGGGGAGGCACGGGAGAAATCTTGTACGCGATTGTGGGAAGAGGAGATAAGAGAGGAGCAGAGAAGGAGATATTGGGAGGATCTGAGGTTGCGTGCAGGTAGGTACAGGGAGACTAGGTCACAGATGTAAGGAGGAGACAGGTTGTGGATGGCTTTGTATGTCATGGCTAATGTTTTGAACTGGAGTCTTTGGGCAATGGGAAGCCAGTGAAGGGATTGGCAGAGTGGCGAAGCTGGGGAATAGCGAGGGGAGAGGTGGATTTAGCGGGCTGCAGAGTTTGTTGATGCAGAAACGTTGGTTTAGCCGGTACTGGGGTTACTCTTTTTGCAAAAAAAAATTAAAAAATAAGTAAAAATTATAAAAACATTAATATATTTTGCCTTCATTGTGACTGCTGGAGTTAATCTTCTACAACATGACATCATGACACCGTAACCCTCAAGCATGAGCAGGGGTGATTAGAAGATGCTGAAGGACCAGACATAGGGCAGGGAGTATCGGAGGATTAGGAGAGCTCTGTGTAAAAGTGAGTATAAAGTTTTGTTTATTACTTTACATATTACATTTATTATGCACTGGAGTCTGGAGAGATCACAAAGCATAGGGACACTCAATTGGCCGAGAATAACTTCTACACAAGTTGAATTTCCCTGTGAAAAGTATTGCCAACACGGAAATATGATTTTTTTTCTCTATCCGCTCAACAATAATAATAATAATAATAATAATAATAATAATAATAATAATATTTTAATGGTATTGTAAATAATAGAATTTGAATTTATATTAAAATGACTTTTTTTAATGCAGCATCACTAGCTAAAATAATTTGTGCTCTTGTGGAACACACAGAATCAGCAATGGTATTTGCGACATGTTTGTGGGAAAAATCACCAGTGTCGTTACTCAATAGCAAATAATGTCCTAAGTGCTCTTATGATTGCAGTCTGAAAATCCAATGCCACTTCGGTGCTGAAGTGAAATGAACCCAGTTATGTTTTGTTATTTTAGTGTCACACTATTTCAGGAGATTTCTTTTTAATAGAAATGTGTTTGTTTGTCATGTAGCAGCCGAGTACTTTACTGATCTTACCTAGAAATGTTTTACATGTTGTGAAATAACTTAACTATTAAACCACTCGGGAAATTGAAATTTCCTGAAATGTTTAATGTTTTTATTGTATTTAATCTCCTATTAAAGTCATAAAATAAATGGTCACTGTACTTTCAGATTACTTAATCTCATTTGATTAACAATATTAGAAACTTGCTGTCCATTCCCTGTGAAATCTCTCCAGCAGAGAAGACTCCAAGACAGATTCTAGGAAGTTGAGTTGGGTCTTGTTCTCTCTGCTCTTGCTCTCCTGTATCAATAAAAGTGAATCATGGTCTAATAGAGCGCTATGGAGGTCACAAATCGTTTAGAAAGTTTTATTTGTTTTATCAAAGCCACAACGTGTTTCGATATACACAATATCTTTGTCAGGTGGATACCTATTTTCCCCTTCGGGGGTCCATGGCAAGAGCTGCTTAAATGGAGGCTTCATCAAAACCAGGACCTTTTTGACACCTATTCCCTCCACTAACCCGCGGCTGGATCAGGCTTACAGGAATCCGTCTCCCTGGAAGGATCTTACGGATAATCCTCCTGACAGCAGAACATTACACTCCCATCTATTAGCGTGGTTGTGCGAGGGCTGCACAACCACTCCAGGTGAGCAGTTTTAATTACCGGTCTCACCGTTACTCCTGCCCTGAGACTCTTCACATGCGCTCCCCGTTTTCACTTCTTTCTTGCTCTCCTGTATGTCACACTGCGGGATTTCAGTTCAGAGCAAGGCAAGGCAAGCTAGTGGACATTGCATATTGGGAAGAGAGGAAATTAAATTCTTGCACATGTAGTGTTGACAGAATGCTGATGAAGTACAAAGTAACTTGCCTTGTAAGCATTCTCACATATAGCTCTGTTATGGACATGATTATGGACTGTTATGAGTATTAAGAATTATATGAAGATATCCAAAAAACAAACTCAAAAAAGCATCTGAACTGTACTCCAGATACAAGACTTTTTTGGTCATAAGTAGAGATGAGCCACCCCCCTAGCGCTCGAGTTCGGTTCGTCGAACGGAGGCTCCATTCGACGAACGATCGACAAACCATTCGACGAACCACTTGAACCTCACTGAAAACAATGTCAGACAAGCACAAACACATAAAAACACATTATACATGTAAGCATACAGTTAATAAACATTGCCATAACACTTACAGGTCCCCGCGACGAGTCCTGCACTCTGTCTCCCGCTGCTTTTCCTTCTGATAATCACTGCGTCCTCACGGTAACCAGCACTGATGATAGGACATATCGTGACGTCAAAATAGCATGTGACCAGTCACGTGTCTATTATCTCATTGGCTACAGACTGGTCACATGGCTAGACGTCATGCTAGGTCCTGTCAGTGCATCTCTCCAGTATCCTGTGATCGTTCCAGCATCTCCGTGTACCGGCAAAATGCTCTGGCACATGGTCGGCTTCCCCGTTCATGCATGTGGGCGCTCTTTACAGTGTCAGCCCACATGCAAGGACTGGATGCCACAGCCGGTGAATAACGGAGATCACCGTTGCTATAGCAACCCGCCTGTCAGCAGTGATGTCACCGCTTACAGCACACAGCTTCTGCTCACTCACTGAGTGAATAGACTGCACGGGAGCAGCAGCATTCTTCCTCCCATGCTGTGCTGTCTGATGTAGCAGAGCTGCATGGGTTGAAGGAGAAAGAAGACAGAAGACCATGGATCGTGGAGGGATGAGAGAGAGTAATAAACATGGAGTCTTTAAGTGTGTCTGTGTATTTATTTCTATTAAAGTATTTTTTCTCTGTGTGGTGTCTTTTTTTTAACCCTTTATTGGAGATTCTTAATGGCCGGGTCAAACTTGCCTGACATTAAGAATCTCTGGCTTAATACTAGCTAATAAAACAAAGCTAGTATTAACTCATTATATAGTTGGATACAGCACCAGATGATGGCGCTTCTATGAAAGCACCATTTTCTGGGGTGGCTGCGGACTGCAATTCTCAGCAGAGGGGCCCAGAAAGCTCGGGCCAACCTATGCTGCGGATTCCAATCCCCAGCTGCCTAGTTGTACCTGGCTGGACACAAAAATGGGGCGAAGCTCATGTCGAATTTTTTTTTTAATTATTTCATGAAATTCATGAAATAATTAAAAAAAGGGCTTCCCTATTTTTTTTAGTTCCCAGCCGGGAAAATAGGGAGCGGGGGGTTGGGGTCATCCGTACCTGCCTGCTGTACCTGGCTAGCATACAAAAATATGGCGAAGCCCACGTCATTTTTTTGGTGGGCAAAAAACTCCTGCATACAGTCCTGGATGGAGTATGCTGAGCCTTGTAGTTCTGCAGCTGCTGTCTGCTCTCCTGCATACACTAGGGAATGAAGCATGCTGAGCCTTGTAGTTCTGCAGCTGCTGTCTGCTCTCCTCCATACAGACAGGCAGCAGACAGCAGCTGCAGAACTACAAGGCTCAGCATACTCCATCCAGGACTGTATGCAGAAGTGTTTTGCCCCCAAAAAAATTACGTGGGCTTCGCCATGTTTTTGTATGCTAGCCAGGAACAGCAGGCAGCGATGGGCTGCCTCCAACCCCGAGCTTCCTATTTGTACCCGGCTGGGAGCCAAAAATATAGGGAAGCCCCTTTTTTTTTTAATTATTTCATGAATTTCATGAAATAATTAAAAAAAAAAAGGACGTGGGGCTTCTCCCAATTTTTGTATCGAGCCAGGTACAACTGGGCAGCTGGTGATTGGAATCCACAGCTCAGGTTGCCCAAGCTTTCTGGGCACCCTTGCTGTGAATTGCAGTCTGCAGCCACCCCAGAAAATAGCGCTTTCATAGAAAGAAGAGAGAAAGAAGATAGAGAAAAGAGAGAGAAAAGAGAGAGAGAGAAAAGAGAGAGAAAGGAGAGAGAGAAGAGGGTAGAGAGAGGTGAGAGTGAAAGAGAGGAAAGAGAGAAGAGAGAGAGGATAGAGAGGAGAGAGAAAAGAGAGAGAGGAAAGAGAGAGGAGAGAGAAGAGAGAGGGAGAGAGAGAGACGAGAGAGAGAAGAGAGAAACAAGAGAGAAAGAGAGAGAGAGAGAAAAGAGAGATTGGAGAGAGGGGAGAGAGGGAAAAAGAGAAAAAGAGAAAAAGAGAGACTGAGAAAAAGAGAGAGAGAAAAAGAGAGAGAGAGAAAAGGAGAGAGAAAGAGAGCGAGAGAGAGAGAAAGAGAGAAAGAGAAAGAGAGAGAGAGAAAAAAAGAGAGAGAGAGAGAGAAAAAGAGAGAGAGAGGAGAGAGAAAAAGAGAGAGAGAGGAGAGAGAAGAGAGAGGAGAGAGCAATGCAGCTTCATTCCGTGAACTGCTCCGATTTTAGAGGTGTGTCCCGTGGCTCACAGCTGATGTCCGGCTCCTCCCCTCAGTGCATAATTAAATTAAATGATAATTATAATTACTGTAAATAATAATTATAATTTAAAATAAATAAAATTCTTTACCGGGGTGGCCGGGACTTTAACTCGTGAACTAATGCTTCTTAGGCGAGAGCTCTAACCATTGAGCCACTGGCTCTAATAAGAGACATAGGCAGATTTGGTAATCCTTAGCTCTATACAGCAGTAGAGAATCTAGAAGATGATTGTTCAGCTGCAAGGATGGATGGATGGATGGATGGATGGGCGGATGGGCGGATGGGCAGGCAAACACCAGCAGTACCGCACCCATCACCGCACACACGCAGGCACTACAACCACCATCATCACCGCAGGCACTACAACCCCCATCATCCTCCCCTCAATGCATAATTAAATAAAATTATAATTATAAATAAATAATAATTATAATTTAAAATTAAATTCTTTCCCGGGACGGCCGGGACTTGAACTTGTGAACTAATGCTTCTTAGGGGTACTTTGCACACTACGACATCGCAAGCCGATGCTTGCGAAGCCGAGCGCGATAGTCCCCGCCCCCGTCGCAGCTGCGATATCTTGTGATAGCTGCCGTAGCAAACATTATCGCTACGGCAGCTTCACATGCACATACCTGGCTTGTGACGTCGCTCTGGCCGCCGACCCGCCTCCTTCCTAAGGGGGTGGGTCGTGCAGCGTCACAGCGACGTCACATGGCAGGCGGCCAATAGAAGCGGAGGGGTGGAGATGAGCGGGACGTAAAGATCCCGCCCACCTCCTTCCTTCCCCCATAACCGGCGTGAGCTGCAGGACGCAGGTAGGAGATGTTCCTCGCTCCTGTGGCTTCACACATAGCAATGTGTGCTGCCGCAGGAACGAGTAATAACATTGTAACATTGGTCCTTCCGAAATTATGGAAATGACCGACGCTACACCGATGGTACAATTTCGACGCTTTTGCGCTCGTTAATCAGATTAAAAACGATTTACACACTCCGATATCGACAGCAACGCTGGATCACCTGCGATGTCGTAGTGTGCAAAGTACCCCTTAGGTGAGAGCTCTAACCTTTCAGCCACTGGCTCTGAGAAACATAGGCAGATTTGGTAATCTTGACATCTGCATTGCAGACTGAAGTCTCCACTGACTGCGATTCACTTCAGGTGTTGCGTGGAGAGGGCACAGCGCTCGTGTTCTGTGGTGCTCCCTGTCATCTTCATGTAGCAGAGCTGGCAGTGTCGTGTGGATTACTTCGGACCTGGAGGGGTATTTGGTGATTAATAAAGAGGTAAATGAGGTGTTTTTTGTCTTTTATTACAAATAAAGGATTTTTTGCTGTGTGTGTTTCTTTACTTTAACTTACAGTTTAATCATGAAAGGTGTCTCGGGGAGACGCCTGCCATGATTAACTCCTTATTACCCCGATTGCCACCACACCAGGGAAATTCGTGATGAGCTGGGTAGAGTCCCGGGACTGCCGCATCTAATGGATGCGGCAATTCCGGGCGGCTGTTGGGTGATATTGTTAGGGTGGTGGGCTTCGCGTGACGTGGCACTCTCCATCCTGACAATACCAGCCTCCAGCCGTGTGGCTTTATCCTGGCTGGTATCAAATATGGGGGAACCGCATTTTTTTTTAAATTTATTCATTTTACTGCACGATATAGACCCGCCCGCCGGCAGCTGTGATTGGTTGCAGTGAGACAGATGTCACTCATCGTGGGGGCGTGTCTGACTGCAACCAATCATGGGCGCAGGTGGGTGGGGAAAGCACGGAATAGCTAATTGAATAATGAAGCGGCAGCCATTTTCAAAAGAGGAAATGCCGCTGGAGATTTGTGACAGCCGTGCAGTAAGACGCCCGTGATCGGTGAGTAGGAAAGAGAGAGGGATTGTGCTGGGGACGTAGGACGCATGCAGATACGCAAGGTGCGCACATACTTACTGTGAAAAGCCACGCTTTTGGTGATCGAACCATTCTTGAACGTAACTCGAACTGCCGAACTTTTAGCAAGTCGTTCGAGGTCGTCGAATGACTCAAACACCCCCCAAAATCACTCGAACATGAAATTGGCGAACCTCGAACATCGCTCATCTCTAGTCATAAGTGATTCATGCTGACTTAGCGTAATATAAAATGATGAAACACATATACATATATATCTCAGAATAAGCTTTTTTTGCCATTTACCCAATAGGAGACGTGTTACGTATTCTTGGCTCTTAGCCAACTGATTTCTTTAAATGCATCTGAACTTCCATAATTAAAGGCAGTCATCTTTCTACTCAGATCTGTGTACATCTTGTATATCACTGGTCTGTGTAGACGAATAGCATGTATGCTGACAAATGACTCATGATTTGGAATGCAGATGGGTTTAATACGTGGATGCATAACTTGGATTAGATCACCCTAAATTATGCCCGCCTTATCAGCTCAACATTGAGACTGCCATCAATTCTGGTCAATTATCCAACACCTTTTGCTGTGAATCACCCCATATCTTCAAGCTTCCTCACCTGAACTTGACAGTGTCTTCAATTTCTCAATCCGCTAGCCTCTTTTCCCCTTTTTCTTCCAGTTCCATTTGCACAGGTATTACCAGCATTAATGAGATTTGGTTCTCTCTGCTGTTCACCACATACACACATTTGCCCCTACTCATTTACGAGGGCTGTTCACCTGAGCTGATAAAAAAGTTTGAGTGAGCGCCCTAGAAAGAGAATGGGGAGGAGATTAAGTGTGAGGTAAATTCAGAAAGTGTAATATGGAGATAGTACTGTCCTGAGGTAACTGTTGAAACATAAGGAGCAGAAAAATTACAATGGAGCTCAGTGACGAGATTGAGTCTGGAAACGTCTAGAAGAAACAGGGAGTTTTCCCTCATTATTCAAGTCGCCTGCTCGCTGAAAAGATCAAAGATCCAGAGTTTTCTTGTTTTGAAAATCTCAGGATTTCAAGAACCCTATTCCCAGGTAGGGAAGTAGTGGCAGGAGGAATACACTACCACCGCACAGCAGAGAAACCAAACTCTCATTAGGGCAGGTCAAACCATCATCATTGTGAATTCTATAAGGAATGTTCCAGACTGTTCCGCAGAGCTTCAGTAAAAGTTAAAAGCTCCCTGTCCTGTCTCTGGCTGAATTTTTCTTTGTTGCGTCATCCCTACCTCAAAATCCAGCCCTAGTTGGGGGATAAGAGGACAACCCTCTGGCACTGTGCATCAGTACCTAACAACTAGGGCCCTCCAGCAGTGCCTGACCATACCAAAGCTGAACGTACTGGCGTCACAAACTATTTATTTATTTTATTTTTCTCTCCCATTTTTAATATTACTTTTAACGCCCATCACAAAAGCCTGTCGCACACGCCTGGCACAGCCACATCACCACTCGCACCCACCACCCTGACATCAGATGCCTACTGGGGGCGGCACACACACATCAGAGACTGGACTTTCATCTCATTGCTCCAAATCATCCATTACCAATCTTCTACTGTCCACTTTTTGTACATCTTTCCAAACTCGAGCTGGCGCTTCCTATGTATTAAAGTCGAGGGTTCTTAGCCTTTTTTCAGGCCACCAGACTTGTTGAATGTATAACACACAGTGATGCGTGAATGTCTGTGATCTAACTATTACAAAGCATACAAGCCACCCCCAGTGCATCATGCTCTGTGTCATACATTTTTTATATATGTTTGGCAACCTTTTGTAAGTTAAGGCCCCGTCACACTAAGCAACATCGCTAGCAATATCGCTGCTAACGAACAACTTTTGTGACGTTGCTAGCGATGTTGCTGTGTGTGACATCCAGCAACAACCTGGCCCCTGCTGTGAGGTCGTTGGTTGTTGCTGAATGTCCTGGGCCATTTTTTAGTTGTTGCTGTCCCGCTGTGAAGCACAGATCGCTGTGTGTGACAGCGAGACAGCAACAACTAAATGTGCAGGCAGCAGGAGCCGGCTTCTGCGGAGGCTGGTAACCACAGTAAACATCGGGTAACCAAGAAGCCCTGTCCTTGGTTACCCGATATTTACCTTTGTTACCAGCCTCCGCCGCTCTCACTGTCAGTGCCGGCTCCTGCTCTGTGCACATGTTGCTGCAGGACACATCGGGTTAATTAACCCGATGTGTGCTGTAACTAGGAGAGCAGGGAGCCAGCGCTCAGTGTGCGCTGCTCCCTGCTCTCTGCACTTGTAGCTCCGTGCGCTGGTAACCAAGGTAAATATCGGGTTGGTTACCCGATATTTACCTTAGTTACCAAGCGCAGCATCTTCCACGCGGCGCTGGGGGCTGGTCACTGGTTGCTGGTGAGCTCACCAGCAACTCGTGTAGCGACGCTCCAGCGATCCCTGCCAGGTCAGGTTGCTGGTGGGATCGCTGGAGCGTCGCAGTGTGACATCTCACCAGCAACCTCCTAGCAACTTACCAGCGATCCCTATCATTGTTGGGATCGCTGGTAAGTTGCTTAGGGTACCTTCACACTTAGCGATGCAGCAGCGATCCGACCAGCGATCTGACCTGGTCAGGATCGCTGCTGCATCGCTACAGGGTCGCTGGTGAGCTGTCAAACAGGCAGATCTCACCAGCGACCAGTGAACAGCCCCCAGCCAGCAGCGACGTGCAAGCGACGCTGCGCTTGCACGTAGCTGCCGTCTGGAAGCTGCGGAGACTGGTAACTAAGGTAAACAACGGGTATGGTTACCCGATGTTTACATTAGTTACCAGCGCACAGCTGTGTGTGCAGGGAGCAGGGAGCCGCGCACACTGAGCGCTGGCTCCTTGCTCTCCTACCATAGCTACAGTACACATCGGGTTAATTAACCCGATGTGTAATGCAGCTACATGTGCAGAGAGCAGGGAGCCGCGCACACTGCTTAGCGCTGGCTCCTTGCTCTCCTAGCTGCTGTACACATCGGGTTAATTAACCCGATGTGTACAGCAGCTACATGTGCAGAGAGCCGGAGCCGGCAGCACAGGCAGCGTGAGAGCTGCAGATGCTGGTAACTAAGGTAAATATCGGGTAACCACCTTGGTTACCCGATGTTTATCTTGGATACAGCTTACCTCAGCTGTCAGACGCCGGCTCCTGCTCCCTGCTCGCTTCATTTGTCGCTCTCTTGCTGTCACACACAGCGATCTGTGTGTCACAGCAGGAGAGCGGCTTTGAAGAAAACGAACCAGGGCTGTGTGTAACGAGCAGCGATCTCGCAGCAGGGGCCAGATCGCTGCTCAGTGTCACACACAGCGAGATCGCTAATGAGGTCACTGCTGCGTCACAAAAAGCGTGACTCAGCAGCGATCTCGGCAGTGAGCTCGCTGTGTGTGAAGCACCCCTTAGTGTGACTGGACCTTTAGGCTATCACGTAACCCTTGAACGTACACTCCCCTGATTATTTCTTATCATTAAAAGTGGGAACACACACCAGACATGAAAGGGTGCCTAAACATTTTTCCTTGGAATCTGTCCCTTCTCCCGGAGACTTCATATAGTGGGATAATCAATTTACAAAACTAGTGAGATTGAATCAGTTTTTCTTATTTGCACAGTTGAGCACTTACACTTTATTTACTCATTTTTCTGTCATATCCTAATGGACACATGGTTTGTATTGGTTCATTGGTTTTATAATCTTGATTTTCATGTTTTTAACTAAGTTATATTAAGAGTTATGTTTTAAAAGAGATCTGTTTTTGCTGTATATCGTATATGGTATATCCTAACAGATTTACAATTGAAACCACAACCAATAGAGGTACATGTAACACTACAACAATGCCAAACATATGGGTGTAAACTGTGGTTTAGGAACACTCTGGGGCTCAAAAGAGAGGGGGTATTTGGATCTGGGAGCTTAGATTTTGCTGGATTTCTGTTTTCCTGGGGAAGGGGAGTTATAGCCCTTGTTCAGAGCCTTTGTACTACAAGTAACAATGAAGCCCCCTATATTTCTACTAAAAGATAACGGACCTGAGTGGGGACCTGCTCTTTGTTTTTAGTTTATAGAGCATTCCTTTGCTCACCATGTCCAATCACTCCCTCGCTCATAAATGAAAACATCTTAAGAATTCAAACGTTTCTTACCCTTCACACTGTTACATTTTTTATGTTGCTTTAATTCATTCTTGTCTACTGTATTGCAACTCTTTATTAATACTACATCTTACTAGCTTACCTCCAATGCAGCAGCAAGGGTCATGTTTTAGTCCAGCTACTACACCAATGCCTTCACACTGTGCCAGTTATTGCACTGCTTACCCCTACTCTAGAGAGTACTATATAAACTTATCACTGTCACCCAGAAAGATCTTCAGTTTTGCAGTTCCCTACATAATCTCCTGCCCCATCTCTGTCTATCATCCTACCCATACCCTTCTTTCTGCTAAATACCGAAGAATAATATCATTTTTATCTCAAACCCCACACTCTCATCTCTAAAACTTCTAAGGGGTACTTCACACACAGCGAGATCGCTACTGAGATCGCTGCTGAGTCACGTTTTTTGTGACGCAGCAGTGACCTCATTAGCGATCTCGCTGTGTGTGACACTAAGCAGCGATCTGGCCCCTGCTGTGAGATCGCTGCTCGTTACACACAGCCCTGGTTCATTTTTTTATTGTTGCTCTCTTGCTGATAAGCACACATCGCTGTCTGTGACAGCGAGAAAGCAACAATCCTGAATGTGCAGGGAGCAGGAGCCAGCATCTGACAGCCAGGTAAGCTGTAACCAAGGTAAACATCGGGTAACCAAGGTGGTTACCCGATATTTATCTTTATTACCAGCGTCTATAGCTCTCACGCTGCCAGTGCCGGCTCCCTGCTCCCTGCACACGTAGCCGGAGGACACATCGGGTAAGTAAGCAAAGGTTTGCTTATTAACCCGATGTGTGCTGTGGCTACGAGTGCAGGGAGCCAGCGCTAAGCGGTGTGCACTGGTAACTAAGGTAAACATCGGGTAACTATACCCGATGTTTACCTTAGTTACCAGTGTCCGCAACTTTCAGACGCCGGCTACCTGCAAGCGCAGCGTCGCTTCCACGTCGCTGCTGGCTGGGGGCTGGTCACTGGTGAGATCTGCCTGTTTGACAGCTCACCGGCAACCATGTAGCGACGCAGCAGCGATCCTGACCAGGTCAGATCGCTGGTGGGATCGCTGCTGCGTCGCTAAAGTGTGACAGTACCCTAAGACTCCGGAATTGGACCCCTGACAATCCAGTGAATAGTCAATATCTAATGTTTTAAGCGTACTTTAAAACCACATTTGTTTAGACTGTCCAATATCTTCACTAATCTTGACTAGTCCCTGTTTTCCCTTCCTAAGTTCCTTCTGTAGGACAATCACAGAAGCAATTACACAAATTCAATGTCACATAGCATAGGGCTGCAAACTGTACAGGACTGATGTGCCCTTTCCCTACCTACTAGTCATAAGCAATTCATAATTCTGAGCTCTAGTCTGTTTCTCATGCCTTCAGTGACCGACCCGGGCGGTGGGAATCTGGCCTTTGATTAATCTTAATAATGTTTACAGCACGTTCTTTTGCAACTCTTCAAAACATCATCTCAACCTAGACAAACTTCATGTATGCAACTTACACTTCACCATACTATTCTCTACAGTTAGGGCATGGCATCCCGTGACTGTTTTCACCAGGTCTGCACCCACATCTAAATATTGCACAAACACAAGCAGCACACAGTCAATACCTAACAGTAGAGGGGTCCAAAATGGGTTACGTCAAAAGGCCAGTCCTTAGTAAGAGGGTGAATGTGCATAGTCTTTTTACAATACTCGCTGACTATTAGAGATGAGCGATCTTGATCGGCAAAGATCGGAGAATGTTAAAATCATATGATCTTAGGACAGATTGGATCAGGATCGGACAACCAATCATTTACCGCAAACATTTTCCAAGTATCGTTAAATGTTCGCATGGCAAAAAAGTCTTCTCCTTTCCCATCAAGTTTTGCCATGGTTGTGATTGCCCACTGTAAAAAATAAGGAAGCAATAAGGTTATAGCAGTACATACTTACTGAGTCTCCTGCAGCTGCAGTGCTACTTTCGGGTTCGACAATTATCTCTAATGCATATTGACTTCTTTCCAGTTCAGGTGTGTCTGTGATTGGCTGCTGTCAGAACTCGCCCCCAGACATCGTCTGTGATTGGTTGGAATTACAAATGTTATGTGCTGGTCTGGTATAAAACAAATAAATAAAACAACTGGCATAGGATCCCCTCTGTATGGATACCAGCACAGATAAAGCATATGGCTACAGGCTGCAGCCCCGAACCGTATGCTTATCTTGGCTGTGTATCAAAATAGAAGGAACTGCATGCGGCTTTTTAAAAAATTATTTAATTAAATAGTTTTAAAAAACGGCGTGTGGTCCCCCCCAATTTTCATACTCAGCCATGATAATGCCCGACTGTTGGGGCCTGGTATTTTCAGACTGGGGAGGCCCATGCTTATTGGCCCCCCCAGCCTAAAAATAGCAGCCTGAAGCCACCTAGAATGGTCGCATCCATTGGAAGCCACAATTCCAGCACTTTACCCAGCTCTTCCCAATTACCCTGGTACGGTGGCAATCAGAGTAATAAGGGATTAGTTGCAGCTCACAATTGCCGCTAAGCCCTAGATTAGTAATGGGGAGGTCTCTATGTGACCCCCCATTACTAATCTGTAAGTGAAAGTAGCTAAACAGAAACACCAAAAAATCCTTTATTTGAAATAAAAGACAAAAAACACCCTCTTTTACTAATTTATTAACCCCAAAATACCCCTACAGGTCCGACGTAATCCAAACAAGGTCCTATGATATTTCCAGCTCTGTTACATTACTGAACTTTCAGCACATGATCATGGAACATGACAGAACACTGTGAGGTTCAGGCATAGAATGAGCCGCATGATCAGTGGTGACGTCACTCAGGTTAGTTTCGGTCACAGGTGGAGGTTCCCATGGCCTGCAAGTGATCTGACCTCAGGTGACTTCAATGAACTCTCACTGAGTTCACACACCTGGATGTCCTGGCAGAAAACTGCATTTTTTTTGCCAATAGATGAATCACTATCACATGCAGTACGATGCGGTTGTGATGCGATATTTTTTTCCAGAAAGTGTAGAGTGGGTGCAGGAATATGGTGCAAACATTTGAGCACCAAATCTGCATCTCTTGGCAAAAAAAAGCACAAAAATGGTTTTGACGCCGTTTTGGTGCATTTTTCAAAATTTGGTGCAGACATTTAAGCATCAAATTTGCACCTCCTGGAAGAAAACTGCAACAAAATGGCATCAAAACTGTTTTTGTGCATATTTTTGCCAAGACATCCAGATTTGGTGCTGAAATATTTACACCATTTTTTTGCCAGGAAGTGTAGATTGGATGCAGGAATATGGTGTAAAAATTTCAGCACCAAATCTTCATCTCTTGGCAAGAAAAAACAACCCAATTTTCTACCATGAGATGCAGGTCTGTGAACTCAGTGAGAGTGCTTTGAAGTCACCTGAGGTCAGGTTACCTGAGTCTTATGTCACATAGGCTCGGTAAGCTTCATTTTGTCTGTTGGGCTTTCTGCAACTGACCCCAAGATGTGTAACTTCAAATAATTTTGGCAAACACCTTTGCAAACCTTGAAATCATGTCTTAGTTATTTATGGAATGTGGTAGGAGATCAATGCAATACTTGGGATTTCAACATACAAACTTCGACAGACATTGTCAGATGGAAACTCAGGACCCCAGTCCTGTAAGTTAACAATGCTAACCACTAAGCCATCGTGCTGCTCATTTGGTTTTCTTACAATAGCTCCAAAAACATTCCATGAGTTGCCACATGATCCTTCTTTATGAATATTTGGTACATTAATGATTTATACTTTCAGGGAACAAAGTTTACATAATACAGCATCCAATAAAGATGTCATTTAAATTGATGGGATACAATACTACATTTGGGTCCGTAGGTCCTCAAATAAAGCTATGTGCAACTGATAGGTGTTGGTCGTGATATGGTAATGTGCAAAACCCATTAGCTGCATGTGCCAGAATTGATGTGTGGTTTTTCAATCAGAATATGAGATTCAAATTATACATGTAAAGTGTATAAACATTTTGTAAAGTAGCAGTTACCAAACACTGAAGCAGGCAAATGCCCAACAATGGTGATGCATTTATTATATCGGTATTTGTAATCCTTTTCATAGACGCATGTATGTCTCATGATCGTAATGTCTCTGACCAAAGTCTTACTCTGCAGAGTGAAATAAGCAGGCCGTCCTTTGTACAACTCATCAAAGGTAAAAATTATGTTATCAAGTTCCTGTTTTAAATGTAATTCGCCATCTGAATGGGTGGAAGTGATACAAATCATTAATGTGATATATTTCTCAAGCAAATAACAAATTAAATGTTTAAGGAGTTCAATAAAATAAAAACTTTGTCATTGTTCGAGATTTTCTTTAAAGCACAGGCCAAGGTAAGATGTCAGATTGTCGAGAATAACGATAAAGTGAAGATTGACGTTCACCAGATCAGGCTATAAATACCACACAAAAAGAATGAACTGCTATTGTAACCATAGTCCTACGACATACCAGTCTATACCTCATAGCAGAGAGAAGAAACATGACTACCCGAATACTTCATGAAAAGATTAACAGCTGAGCCATTAAATATTTTTATTTAACTTTGAAATATTGCCATATTTACATACATACATATAACATATTACAGATATATGGCCCATCCCCTAACCTGAAAGCCCCATGTGACATAAAATTTAGTATATAGGTCAAGGTTATGAATTGGCCTACGTATGCATAAATTCCTATTATCTGGCATCCAATCTACAATATCTGATAATCCAGCACTAACATACCGTATTTTTGTTTTATAAGATGGACTGGATTATAAGACGAACCCCAAATTTAGAGTTAAAAAAAGTAAAGGAAAAAAAAGGGGTCCGTCTTTTACTCCGGTGGTGTCTTACGGGGTGAGGGGGGCGGCAGCAGTGGCAGAGCATGGTCACAGGAGGCAGGAATGGTGCTTGAGTAGGACGATGCTGCATTTGGTGCAGTGGGGGCTGTATTGGCTGCGGTGGGGGCTGTGCTGGCTGCGGGCGCCGTGCTGGCTGTGTGGAGCAGGGTGGTGCGGCGGGTGTCCCAGATGCTCTGTCGGCAGTGCAGGCTTCATAGAAATGGCACCCGGAGTCGACGTGTGCGTAGATTGAGCTCTCGGCTCAATGACAAGCAGAGATCTCATCTATGCCACCTTCGGATGCCATTTTCCTTAAGTCCACTGCTGGGAGACCAGAGGCGGCACATGTGCAGATAAGATCTTGAGCCAAGGGCTCCATCTGCGCATGCGCCAATTTTGAAAAATCTCACCCATCACACCGCAGTGCTCCACACAACCCCCACCGCAGCCAGCACAGTGCCCTGCAGCCAGTACAGCCGCCACTGCAGCCAGCACAGCCCCAACCACAGCCAGAACAGCACCCTACAGGCAGCACAGTGCTCCACAGCCAGCACAATAAGCTACATTGCATTATAAGATACACCCCTCATTTTCCTCCCAAATTTTTGGGACTTATAATCCAAAAAATAAGGTACTCCAGTTCTGGATCAATCAGAAATTGCTCTATGGTCATGTTAGAGGTAATGCAGTGTAACTCTCATTCAAACTGATAAATTAATTTGAATTCATGAAGCAGCATATACCAGACTTTATCATATACTGAGCCCTTAAGATTTGTAACAATTTTGGAGAGTTATGGGAAAGATTGAGTATGTTTTAAAAAAGGGGGGACAGGTTAGACATCATTATGTTTATTATTAGTGATGAGCGAGTACTAAAAAGCTCGGGTGCTCGAGGCTCGGGTCGAGCATCCCAAGATACTCGTGTACTCGGCCCGAGCACCGAGCCCAATGTTATCCTATGGGAGACCTAAAAATAAAAAATAGCAACAAAAAGAGGACAATGTCCTCCAAAAATTAAGTATTACTCACAGCAAGTTGGGCTGTAGTGTGTACATCGCCCAGGCCAAAAGCTAATGCTCTACCAGGATACAGCTAAACCCCCACTAATGTGGAAGCGTCACAGGTGCAGGAGAAGCAGATCACACACACACCTCCATGGAATGGAGGGGAGGCGAATGCTAGATGATAAAACTGCACACAAGTGGCTTGCATAGAGCGCTGTTCACATGCAGATGGCACAGTCACAAACCCGCAGCCTATTAGGTGATGCCCTTCTATTAGATCAGGCGGGCTGCCAAGCCGTACCCCACTGTGTATCATGCACGGACAGACACTCTACATTGCAAGGCCCAACAGAAAGGGGCCTGGCTGTATCCTGTACAAACAAAAAAATATGAGGTTTTTGTTGGTATTTATGGCCATAAAACGTAAGCCTACACCCTCGTCACGGGACCTCATGTCTGTAGGTCCCTACACTAAATATAAAAAATAGCAACAAAAAGAGGACAATGTCCTCCAAAAATTAAGTATTACTCACAGCATGATACTCAGTGGGGTACGGCTTGGCAGCCCGCCTGATCTAATAGAAGGGCGTCACCTAATAGGCTGCGGGTTTGTGACTGTGCCATCTGCATGTGAACAGCGCTCTATGCAAGCCACTTGTGTGCAGTTTTATCATCTAGCATTCGCCTCCCCTCCATTCCATGGAGGTGTGTGTGTGATCTGCTTCTCCTGCACCTGTGACGCTTCCACATTAGTGGGGGTTTAGCTGTATCCTGGTAGAGCATTAGCTTTTGGCCTGGGCGATGTACACACTACAGCCCAACTTGCTGTGAGTAATCCTATGGGAGACCTGCAGCATGTTGAAACCCTAAAAATGTCACAAAAGTCTCAGAAGAGTGCTCAAATGACATGGCAACAGCATGGGGAAGACCCCTTGAAGCATTTATCACTCAAAAGTCACAGCTGTGAACAATTTTGTCCGCGTTTTACGCCATTTTTACGGACTCACCAGAAAACCTTCATAAATGACACCAAAATGAATTTTCATGGCGGAAATGTTAAGGGCACATACCCAATAGTGAGATAGAGCTGGTGTATGTTACTTTTGGAGATTACATGAAAGATTTTATGTGAAAACATTGTGTGGCACACCGATGTCCCTGAGAAGAGACGTACATGAAGGCCTCTTGAGTCTAATGTGCCCATTTTGAGGAAGTGAGTCTTTGTAGTATTTTCCTTTGCCAGGGCAGTCCAAATTGTGAGGTTCACCAATGCCCCTGCATACAGACGTGCATGAGGGCCTGTATACCTGAAGTGCCCATTGTAAGGAAGTGGGTCTATTGTAGTATAGCCCTTTGGCAGGACAGCCAAAAATTGGGAGGCTCCACATTGTCCCTGGATAGAGACGTGCATGATGGCCTGTAAACCTGAAGTGCCCATTGTAAGGAAGTGGGTCTATTGTAGTATAGCTCTTTGGCAGGACAGCCAAAAATTTGGAGGCTCCACATTGTCCCTGGATAGAGACGTGCATGAGGGCCTGTAAACCAGAAGTGTCCATTGTAAGGAAGTGGGTCTATTGTATTATAGCCCTTTGGCAGGACAGCCAAAAATTGGGAGCCTCCACATTGTCCCTGGATAGAGACGTGCATGAGGGCCTGTAAACCTGAAGTGCCCATTGTAAGGAAGTGGGTCTATTGTAGTATAGCCCTTTGGCAGGACAGCCAAAAATTGGGAGGCTCCACATTGTCCCTGGATAGAGATGTGCATGAGGGCCTGTAAACCAGAAGTGCCCAATGTAAGGAAGTGGGTCTATTGTAGTATAGCCCTTAGGCAGGGCAGCCAAAAATTGGGAGGCTCCACATTGTCCCTGGATAGAGACGTGCATGAGGGCCTGTAAACCTGAAGTGCCCATTGTAAGGAAATCGGTCTATTGTAGTATAACCCTTTGGCAGGACAGCCAAAAATTGAGAGGCTCCACATTGTCCCTGGATAGAGACGTGCATGAGGGCTTGTAAACCTGAAGTGCCCATTGTAAGGAAGTGGGTCTATAATGTATAGCCCTTTGGCAGGACAGCCAAAAATTGGGAGGCTCCACATTGTCCCTGGATAGAGACGTGCATGAGGGCCTGTAAACCTGAAGTGCCCATTGTAAGGAAGTGGGTCTATTGTAGTATAGCCCTTTGGCAGGACAGCTAAAAATTGGGAGGCTCCACATTGTCCCTGGATATAGACGTGCATGAGGGCCTGTACACCAGAAGTGCCCATTGTAAGGAAGTGGGTCTATTGTAGTATAGCCCTTAGGCAGGGCAGCCAAAAATTGGGAGGCTCCACATTGTCCCTGGATAGAGACATGCATGAGGGCCTGTAAACCTGAAGTGCCCATTGTAAGGAAGTGGGTCTATTGTAGTATAGCCCTTTGGCAGGACTGCCAAAAATTGGGAGGCTCCACATTGTCCCTGGATAGAGATGTGCATGAGGGCCTCAAAACATTGTTCCCATTGCAAAGGAGCGGGTCTCCTGTCGTTGTAATGTCCATTCTGAAAGAATGGGTGAAAAAATTTACCACTGGGGGTATACCTGAAACAACGGCCTAACTTTTGTAACGGTCATCATGGTGGCGCATGAGGAGAAGGAGGAGCAGTCCAGCGATTATCCAAAGTCCAGAAGTGTGTACCCATGGGTGAGTGGAGGTACATGGCAAATTTCCGTTACAAACTTTAAATTCCGCTCTCATTTGCTGGTGGTGTGGTGAAGTCTGGCCCAATCCAACCCTTGTTCATCTTGATCAGAGTCAGCCTGTCAGCATTTTCTGTTGACAGGCGGGTGCGTTTATCTGTAATGATTCCACCTGCGGCACTAAAAACACGCTCTGACAAAACGCTAGCGGCAGGGCAGGCCAGGACTTCCAAGGCGTAGAGAGCCAATTTATGCCACGTGTCCAGCTTGGATACCCAATAATTGTAAGGCACAGAGGAATGTCAGAGTACAGTTGTTTGATCTGCAAGGTACTCCTTGAGCATCTGGGCAAACTTAGGATTTCTTGTGGCACTACCCCGCACCTCAGGGGCTGTGGTACGTGAGGGGCTAAGAAAACTGTCCCACATCTTAAAGACTGTTCCCCTACCTCTGGCGGATTGGACTTGTGCCCCTCTCGGCTGTACGCCTTGGTTGTCCACTGATTCCTGACCTATGCCGCTAGCGTTTTGTGAGGGGAATGCTTTGCCTACGTCCGTGACTATGGCCTTCCGGAACTGCTGCATTTTGGCTGACCTCTCCGCCTCGGGAATAAGAGACATAAAGTTCTCCTTGTAGCGTGGGTCTAACAGTGTTACCAACCAGTAATGATTGTCGGCCAAGATGTTCTTAACGCGAGGGTCACGAGACAGGCAGCTTACCATAAAGTCAGCCATGTGCGCCAGACTCTTAACAGCCAGTACTTCAGTATCCTGACCAACACGATGACTGAACATGCTGTCCTCCTCCTCCTCCTCCTCCTCCTCCTCCTCATCTACCCTGTCCTCTGGCCAGCCACGCTGAACCGAGGATATGACTGGTGTGCATGTCATATCCTCAATTTGGCCGGAGAGTTGCGCCATGTCTTCATCCTCCTCCTCGTCATAGTCCTCCACTGCACGTTGTGATGAAACGAGGCTCGGCTGTGTGTTATCACCCACACCCACTACTGTTTCTTGCTTCAACTCATCGTTCTCCGCCTGCAATGCATCATGTTTGTTTTTGAGCAGAGACCGTTTTAGAAGGCAGAGAAGCGGTATGGTGACGCTAATAATGGCGTCATCCCCACTCAGCATCTTGGTGGAGTCCTCAAAGTTTTGGAGGATGGTACATAGGTCGGACATCCATCTCCACTCCTCAGGTGTTATGTGTGGAGTTTGACCCATTTCCCGACGGCTTAGGTGATGCAGGTACTCAACAACTGCCCTCTTCTGCTCACATATCCTGACCAACATGTGCAGAGTTGAATTCCAACGCGTGGGGACATCACACACCAGTCTGTGAGCCGGAAGATGCAAACGGCGCTGAAAGCCGGCAAGGCCGGCTGAAGCAGTAGGTGACTTTCGAAAATGTGCAGACAGGCGGCGAACTTTTACCAGCAGATCAGACAGCTCTGGGTATGACTTTAGAAACCGCTGAACCACGAGGTTGAGCACATGGGCCACGCATGGAACATGTGTCAGCTGGCCTCGCCTCAAAGCCGCCACCAGGTTCCAGCCATTGTCACACACGACCTTTCCTGACTTTAGGTTCAGAGGTGTGAGCCAGTGATCTGCCTGCTGTTTCAGAGCTGTCCACACCTCTTCTGCATTGTGGGGTTTGTCACCTATGCAGATTAGCTTCAGCACAGCCTTTTGCCGCTTCGCCGAGGCAGTGCTGCAGTGCTTCCAGCTTGGGACTGGTGTGGAGGGTAAAGTGGATGAGGATGTGCAGGAGGAGGATGAGGCTGAGGAGCATGATATTCCGGAGCTGTAGAGTGTGGGTGAAACCCTGACTGAGGTAGGGTCTGCAAACCTTGGTGTGGGAAGGACGTGTTCCGTCCCTCGCTCAGACTGGGTCCCAGCTTCCACAATATTAACCCAGTGTGCCGTCAACGAGATGTAGCGGCCTTGCCCACAAGCACTTGTCCACGTGTCTGTGGTTAGGTGGACTTTGGCTGAAACAGCGTTGTTCAGGGCACGTGTGATGTTTTGTGACACGTGGTTATGCAATGCGGGGACGGCACACCGGGAGAAATAGTGGCGGCTGGGGACCGAGTAACGTGGGACAGCTGCCGCCATCAGGTCGCGGAATGCTTCTGTCTCCACCAGCCTAAAAGGCAACATTTCCAGTGCAAGCAGTCGCGAAATGTTACATTTAGAACTGTGGCATGTGGGGCGTTGGCAGTGTATTTGCGCCTGCGTTCAAAGGTTTGCTGAATGGATAACTGAACGCTGCGCTGGGACAAGGACGTGCTTGATGATGGTGTTATTTCTGCGTAGGCAACTGCAGGTGCAGGGCCGGAGGAGGCTTGTTCGCAGGCAGCATGGACAGGGGATTGGCTCGCATGCACAACAAGCGAAGACGTAGCAGTGACATCAGCAAGCACTGCTCCTCGACTCTGTTGTACTTCCCACAAAGTCGGGTGCTTGGCTGACATGTGCCTGATCATGCTGGTGGTGGTCAGGCTGCTAGTTTTGGTACCCCTGCTGATGCTGGCACGGCAGGTGTTGCAAATGGCCTTTTTAGAATCATCTGGAGCCAACTTAAAAAACTGCCAGACTCGGGAAGACCTAACATTTGTACAGGCACCTTGTGTCGTGTTGTTGTTCCGGGGAACGGTTGCCTGACTTCTGCCTGGGGCCACCACCCTGCTTCTTACTGCCTGTTGGAATGCTATGCCTCCCTTCCCCTGTGCACTGCTGTCCTCGCTCTGCATATCCTCCTGCCAGGTTGGGTCAGTTACTGGATCATCCACCACGTCGTCTTCCTATTCCGCACCCTGCTCCTCCTCCTGACTTCCTGACAATTGTGTCTCATCATCGTCCACCCCTTGTTGAGACACATTGCCAACTTCGTGAGAACGTGGCTGCTCAAATATTTGGGCATCTGTACATACGATCTCCTCATGACCCACTTCAACAGGAGCTGGCGAGAGGCCAGAATGTGCGAATGGAAACGTGAACAGCTCTTCCGAGTGTCCAAGTGTGGGATCAGTAATGTCCGTGGACGTGTACTCAGCCTTGTAGTAGGAAGGAGGATCAGGTTCTGAAATGTGCGGTGCAGTATCACGGCTACTGACACTTGACCGTGTGGAAGACAGAGTGTTTGTGGTGGTGCCAATCTGACTGGAAGCATTATCCGCTATCCAACTAACAACCTGTTGACACTGGTCTTGGTTCAAGAGCGGTGTACTGCTGCGGTCCCCAAGAATTTGGGACAGGACGTGCGAGCGAGTAGATGTGGCCCTTTGTTGTGGCGAAATTAGAGCTTGCCCACGACCTCGGCCTCTGCCTGCACCACCATCACGTCCACTTCCTTGTTTGTTGCCAACGCCCTTGCGCATTTTGCAATGCTGTGCTGACGTGTATTCACTAGACTTGTGCGTTATATCCAAGTTTGTGCAAAACGCACACAAGTGCACCTGTACGCTGCCACCGACAGGCACACACGTGCGGTTTTTAAATGCAAGAACAGACGCACTAAGAACCTAACAGGTTTTTAGGAGCGACAATTACTGAGAAGTTTGACACTATCAGACACTGCTGACTGACGTGTATTATACACTAGACTTGTGCGTTATATACTAGTTTGTGCAAAACGTGCACCTGTGCGCTGCCACTGACAGGCACACACGTGCGGTTTTTAAATGCAAGCACGGACGCACTAAGAACCTAACAGGTTTTTAGGAGCGACAATTACTGAGAAGTTTGACACTATCAGACACTGCTGACTGACGTGTTTTATTCACTAGACTTGTGCGTTATATACTAGTTTGTGCAAAACGTGTACCTGTACGCTGCCACCGACAGGCACACACGTGCGGTTTTTAAATGCAAGCACGGACGCACTAAGAACCTAACAGGTTTTTAGGAGCGACAATTACTGAGAAGTTTGACACTATCAGACACTGCTGACGTGTATTATTCACTAGACTTGTGCGTTATATACTAGTTTGTGCAAAACGCACACAAGTGCACCTGTACGCTGCCACCGACTGCCACACACTTGCGGTTGTTAAATGCAAGCACGGACGCACTAAGAACCTAACAGGTTTTTAGGAGCGACAATTACTGAGAAGTCTGACTCTATCAGGACTGTTTTAGACTGTGTACACCAGCCCCAGATATGATGAAGGCTGGTATACGGTCACCACTAGGAATGGCTATATACCCTGCCTGCCTGCCTGTATACAGCTACCATAGTCCTGAGAAGGACTCTTCTGGTCACTAGCCTGTATTCTGACCTGGCTATACCCTGCCTGCTCTGCCTGTATACAGCAACAATAGTCCTGAGAAGGACTTCTGGTTACACTGTTTGCAGTCCTGCTACGGAAATAACTATAAAGGGCCGCAAACCTTTCCCTGAAGCAGCAACACTCTCCCTGCACTGACTGTCTGGATGGCTGTGTGCAGAGCACAGCGCGCCCGCCGGTATAAAGGCTCGGTCACGCTGTGTAGGCCGGCCAATCACTACAATTCCACAACTAACAGGGCTGTGGCATTGCAGTGGTCTGCCAGCCAATCCCTGCATGAGGGCTGGCTCTCAAAAGAGCGCCAACATGCAGGGATGAAGACCACGAGTACAGCACGAGTATTGCGAGATTACTCGGTCCCCGCTGAGTAGCCCGAGTACAGTGATACTCGTGCGAGTACCGAGTAGTGACAAGGATACTCGCTCAACACTATTTATTATGTTAAACAAGAAAATGTAAAATTTGGGAAGAAATTATATTTGCTCATCTTCGCAGGCACAGATTTAAATTTTCATTTCTTCACAGTTTGAATTCCACACTTATTAAAGGCAACCTGAAAGGTCTCTCATGCCCTCCAAAACCACCAGAATTTGTACATTAATTTATACATACCTTACCTAACAAGCCCTTTATAATGTATAGCCCATTAACAGTTGGGTCAAAAAGTATAGTCTATTTTAAGTCTGCAAATAACCTTCAGACTAGCCGGGGAATGATGGTTTCCCCAAGTCCCACTCATAATGTTATCGTGCCCCTGTGTTGGGATAATATGATTTGCAAGAGCCTGCATCATTACAGGCTCTCTGCATATCCCGCACATGTGCGTAACTTTCTTTCCTACTTGTCAGTGCACCTGTGTATGCTCCACGGCTTCAGAGATACACTGCACATGTCTGGAAGCAGTGAGGCTTTAAAACAGCTTTGCTTACAGAAATATCTTCCAGCAAGTTGGCACTGATCTTCATTCCTTTCGTGGATGTGAGATTTCTTCTTAGCTTCCAGACATGTGCAGTGTGCCTCTGGAGCCATACACCCGGCTTTACAGGTGCATTGATGTGCAGGGAAAAAAGTTGTGCGCATGCTCGATTTCCAGAGAGATGGCAATGACGCTGGCTCTTGCAAGTGAAAAGTCATGGCTCAACTCTGGGACTCGATCTGTTGATCTCTAATTTTGTGGTCGATTTCCATCTTTACTGGACCATAGCCTGTTTTGTCTTGGTCCAACTGCTGTTAGTTCTCTTGTCTTTTCTTTCCTTTGCCTTGTCTTTCTACTTTATGTCTTTTCTGGTGTGTTCACTTCCTTGTTTTTCTTGTCCTATCACATCTTGGGAGGGGCTATACTAGCCATGCACATACCTTCAGTGCTGGACATATTCCAAGGTTGATGGATGATTGGAGTCCCAGCTCTTCAGTTTAGGATAGCCTTGCTGAGTTATTGCTTTTTCTTTTCCTTGTGATTTGTTTGTGTAGTTTCCTTTTCAGCATTCTCTCATTCTGTTTCATTTAATATTTGGAGAGGTTCACTTATTCATCAAGTCTTTTTGGGTTTCTTTCAGTTTTCTTGTCTTCCTTGTAGGACTGTGTGAACATTTCTTTAGGCCTTTAGCCCCAATGCTATTGATAGACTGATGTAATAGGGTTTTATCTGACTTACACGGTATAGTAATTAATTGGAATTGCTCACCTGTGAAAGTTGTGTATGACACAACAATATAAGTGTATATGATGTAGGTCTTCTACAGATACACGATGTACACGGAGGTACAAAAATCAACAGTTGAAAGAAATACATGCTCACTCTATGCTGCCATGAAGAGACCTCTATAGGAAGGATCTAAGACACATCAGTAGATGGAAGCGGTTTATTTCTTGCTTCGCCTTTCAAAGCCTTCTGGCTTCTTCTTGAGGAAAAACTGCAATAACTACATTCACCACAATGTTTTTTCTTGAAGAAGAAGCCAGAATTCTTTGAAATGCGTAGAAAGAAAAAAAAACAATTCCATCTACTGATGCGTCCTGGATCCTTCCTATAGAGATCTCTTTACGATGACACAGAGTGAAAACATATTTCCTTCAACTACTGAGAAATCATAGGAAATAGCAATTGACAGCTGTGCTCAATCATTGAGTTCAGTGCCTAGTGTACTCTATATCAGCAAAGCAAAGTGACTGGCTTCAGCGGTTACATACACTGTTGACATGATGCCATTGCTGCACTGGATGAACAGATGCTGGAACACAAAGTGATAGACCTGATCCACAAAGGTTGAGTAGCAACTTCATTTGTTGTTTCAGACCACTGCAACTCTATGGTATAATAACGTTTTAAATGGGACAACCACTTTAAAGTTCTTCCTGGAGGGCTGCTCTAAATGTAACCATATACAAAAAGATAAGTGTCCATCAACAATTTCCACAGGACTTCTTGACTATCTAATATGTATCTAATATTTATGATGTGTTCCTGACTCTTAGATGACAGCAGATGTCAGGACTAAGAAGGATCCTGCATATTACATTTCAACAATAGGAGATAAGCCAAGAAGATGTATCTGAAAAAGGTCTAATTCCTTGTCAATATGCAACTGAATGTTAGGTGTATGTGATATCTTTGGGGAAAAGGCTTCAGGACAGGACGATTAGCTGCTATTTGTTTCTGACAGCTATCTTCAGTGTATGACCACCTTAAGTTATTGGATGATCATGTCACTAGCAATGACATGCAGGTGTTATTGAAACCTCAGTAGAGTAATACAATTACCAAATGTTTGTTAAGGGTTAACAAATACCAAAAATTCCTAAAAACATATGTTTGTTAGATACATTTAAAAAAAACTATTGTCCACAATTCAACACCAAACACTCCCCTAAAATTGTTAACACACAGTAGGGACAAGCTGGGAGATAGAGGTAGGTATGCAGTACTGCAGGAAACGGTCAATAAGTGACCTGCTGCTGCCCCTAAAAGAACACCCTACCTTGCTGTGAAGGTTGGCACCCTAAGTTGTACAAATGGTGCCCCTGCTCACCGTTGACTTTCTCTTATGAATCCCCAGACATGTCCCTATTTCTCCATGTGATTACCAAACAACAACCCACCCACGAATACAAACCAAAAGAATCATCTCATCTGGGTCTCCACTGATGATCACCTGGGACACACTTTACAAAACAAGAGGGTCTCTAATTACAACATGATGAACATTGATCCGCTAGTACCCGAATAGCAAAGACTCCATGCCTACACCCGTGATGTCCATACATCAATCCATTGTTCCCTTAAATACATAATATTATACATCAGATTCCAATAATTATAATTCAGGTGTAGCATATAGATTTATCAGATATGTTCAAATAAGAATTACTTCCCTTGAGAAGGAATGAAGCCCTGACCCAAGCTATTACAAGCTTACAAGTTATCAAGAGGAGGAGCTCATCCAGCATCCGCCACATCCATGGAACTTTATCTTCATGATCAAGGCTTCCTGATGAAGCAGTGAGGCAGGAGAAATGCGTCGAGGCCATGATATGGTATCAGACTTCTGAAGGGAAGTAATTCTCATTTGAACATCTCTGATAATTCTATATGCTGCACCTGAATTATTAATATTAGAATCTGATGTATAATATTATCTATTTAAGGGAACAACGGATTGATGTATGGACATCAAGGGTGTAGACAAGGAGTTTTTGATATTCGGGTACTAGTGGATTAATGTTCATGTTGTAGTTAGAGACCCCCTTGTTTTACAAAGTGGGTTCCAAGTAATCATCAAAGGTGACCCAGATGAGATGATTCTTTTGGTTTTGGTTTGTTCTCATGGACGGGTTGTTGTTTGGTAATCACATGGTGAGATCGAGACATGTCTAGGGATTCATAAGGGAAAGTCGACAGTGAGCGGGGGCGCCATTTGCGCAATTTGGGGTGACAACCTCTGCGGTCAGGAAGGGTGTTCCATTAGGGGTAGCAGCAATATAAGTCATATATTGATTATTTCCTGCAGTACTGCATACCTACCTCTATCTCCCAGCTTGTCCCTACTGTGTGGTAACAATTTTAGGGGAGTGTTTTGTGTTGAATAGTAGACAATAGTCTTTGAATTGTAGTTTAATAGTTCACTACCTAAGATTGCTCACAATAGCTTTACAACACATTTATATAATACATTTAAGCTTTCCTCCTTGATAAAATATCCGATTGGTTTACTTTCCAGGTTTATTTTCTGCAGTTATACAATGGATATGAAAGCATTGATGCCAATTGTGGCATCCATCGCTTGGACCTATATTGAGATGAGAGAATGTATTCAAGTGGAATTCAAATCTGCTTGAATTTTACAAAAGTCCGGATTTTTTTGTAATTTTCTTCTCCAGGGATTCATCAAAATGGCAGTCGAATGTTTGATGTTACTTTTCAGATCTTTATATCTGTATATCAGTAAAATCTCACATTCCAGTTGATATATCCAATAAAATACATAAATAAAATACAAATATAAATTTATCAAAAGTCATATAAAATGTCCTTACATTTCAATAGTGTTTTCTCCCAGAAGGAAATTACAAGCCCACGTCAATCATTCTGATATATTCTGTATGAGTGTCATAGTCATTTCAGACCTGCATAGTTGTCACACAATCATTGGAAAAGAAGGCAGCATTTTTATTCCTGTCTTTACAATAGCCTCCATTTCACCACCCCTGAAGTTACATATTTTTGCGTATAATGTACTGAAATATAAAGAAACACATAACAGAGTTGAAAAAGTTGAGCGATATACGGGAAATATGAACCATTTTCTGTATCCTATCCCCTTATAGAGTATTGTGTATCAGTGCATGAAGATGTCACAGCTATTCATCACTCCTTTAGCTTGTCTAACAGAGCTGAGAACTTAATTATTGGGCATTTCATAATTTAGAAGCTTCTCTTTTCTGTTTTGCTCATGTACTTATGTAAGCAATGTTTTGGACCCAATGTTCTTAAGAGTCAGCCCCATGTGCCTAAATGCCCAGAAAAGTCACCCAGCTCAAATGTCACTCAAAGTTACGTTCTGATTGTCCACTTAAGTCCTGCCTCAAATCCCTTCCTTCCATAACCTATTGGGCTTTTTTTCCATGTTTTCATTGCTGGTGATGTTAAAGGGAACCTGTCAGGTGCAATGTGCACCCAAAACTATGAGCAGTTCTGGGTGCATATTGCTAATCCCTGTCTATTTGTCCCTCTATCGAGTAGGTAACATAAAGAGATCTTTAGAAAAAGTATTTCAAAAGATCCTTTATGATATTGTCGCAGGCGGAGGGGACGCGCTCGCCATGCTCGTGTCAAGGGCTTCTGCTGCTGCTCGGTGGCTCGAGCAGTGGGCCGGACCCGGGGACTCGAGCAGCGCTCCTCACCCGTGAGTGAAAAGGGAAGGTTTGTTTGGGGAGAGAGTTCGTGACGCCACCCACGGGACGTGGTGATGATGGCTCCACCGCTGCTGGTGACGGAGATCCCGGGAGAGATGGTAGGGAGCAGCTAGGATGTTGTCCCCTCCATGGGTAGGAAGTCGGTGCTCCCGGGGCCCGGTGATGTAACGGGGAGGCTGGATGGCCGGGGTGCAGGGTTGCAGGGACAGCGCGGCGTGGTGCCAGGCGGCACTGGTGTACTCACTCAGACAGTCAATGACAGAGTCTCTGGTAAACCAAACAGCCGGATGGACGGGTCCTGCAGCCGGCTGCAGTGTTGTTGTCCTCTACCCGGCTGATGGTGGCTGTCTTTCCCTGCACCTATGTAAGCTGTGTTGACTCCGATGGTTTCCCAACGGTAGTCCACTCCCCGGCGTATAGGTGCCGTAGGAGCCCTTTTGCCCGCAGGCGCTGGCCCTTGGATCTCTAGACTGTGGCGGTGCCTGTATATCCTCACAGTGTGGACAGTTGCCTTCTATCGGGACTTGGTTGTTTGGAAACCCCTGGGGTTCCTGTCACACTCGGATTTGACTATTGTCGGCAGCTCCAAGTCTGGTCTGGGTCCGATGACTCTGCCTGTGTGCTTAACTTCACTCTGGTCCCCGATTCGGTACTGGTGGGCCACCGCACAACCCCGGTCTTGCGGTTCTGCAGAGATCCGTCACTCCTGCAGACGGCCACCACCGTCTGCCAACCTTGCTGTCAGTGCCTGGGCTCCAACCCAAACACTTGCAGTTTGTGACCTCTCACTTTCACCTCCTAAACTCATCTACTGACTTTTTCCCGCCTCTAGGCCTGTGAACTCCTCCATGGGTGGGGCCAACCGCCTGGCTCAGCCCCACCTGGTGTGGACATCAGACCCTGGAGGGAGGCAACAATGGTTTTTGTCTGACTGTTGTAACTGCCTAGGGTGGGGATGTGTATGTTGTTATGTCTGTGACTACCTGGCTAGTCCAGGGTGTCACAATATGCTAATGAAGCCAGGGACTAGTTGTAAGGGCGTTCCTGCGCTCATTCCATCCTCTTCAATGCCCAACACCTAGCGTTATCAGTGGTGACGCATGTATTTGTGTCCATTGTCGCTGCATCAGATGCCGGGCAGTGCCCATGATCATAGTGTTGGCTTCATAGTGCACATGACCGGAAGTGCGGTGATTTCTGATCATTCGCACTGAGCCGACATCTGATGCGGTGACAACGGACACAGGTACGCACGTCACTGATGATGATGCTGGGAGATGGGCATTGAATGGCATGGTAGCACACTCCTGTGCTAATACACATGTGCTTATCATTACATGTGCACCAACTCACGCTCCAGGTCATTTTTTTGTATTAACATGCTAATAGGGCAGAATGAGAGCAGGAACTAACCCCCTTGCGACTAGTCCCTGCGCTCACAAGCATATCATAAAGGATCTTTCTTTAGAAATACTTTTTCTAAAGATCTCTTTATCTATGCTTGTGTATGCAGGGACAGGTAGGCAGGGATTAGCAATATGTACCCAGAACTCCTCGTGGGTCTGGGTGCATATTGCATGTGACAGGTTCCCTTTAAGCATTTTATATGAGACATAGTAATAATACTGTGTTCATGACATCTGGAATAATGAATTTATCAACCGGCAGGGCAAGTCTAACATTTTTGGTAAACTATAGAAATGTAGTACTATACCACCACAATTGGTGCAGAATGGGGGGGTTTGGCTTTGGGGACAGTCTCCATAAGTAATATTAGTGGTCTTTGGCTGGTGCTATGCCTCTGCTTCTTCCCTTATTCAATGCCTGTTCTTTTGTGTTTCTTTGTGTTTCTTTTGAGGAGAACTATATGGCTGCCAAAACCAGTTTTTGAGTTTCTTTATGTGGGAGCAACATGAACAAGTCTGCACTCAGCAACCAGTCCTGCCCCTGCTCTCCTTTGTTTTATCATAAAGTCTTTTTAGAGGGGTTTTGTCATCCAGCTCATGATAGGTGGACTTGGTCTAACCATTTGGTAATCATGTTAGTTCTTGTTAAATATTAAGCAATTGACTATGTATTGTTGTGAATTTTGCTGCCTTAAAGAGCACCTTTTACCAATGTTAAGGCCCCATCACACGCTACGATATATCTAACGATATATTATCGGGGTCAGGGAATTTGTGATGCACATTCGGCATCGTTAGAGATGTCGTAGCGTGTGACACCTCCGAACGACTGTTAACGAGCAAAAATACTCACCTTATCGTTGCTCGTTAACACGTCGTTCATTTTCATAATGTCGTTCCTCCTTCTGCGCGCCGGTTGGTCGTCGTTCCCGAGGAAGCACAAATCGCTCTGTGTGACAACCCAGGAATGACGAACAACAACTTACCTGCGTCCCACTGGCAATGATGAAGGAAGGAGGTGGGCGGGATGTTACGTTCCGCTCATCTCCGCCCCTCCGCTTCTGTTGGGCAGCCGCTGTGTGACATTGCTGTGACGCCAAACGTCCCTCCCCCTTCAGGAAGAGGATGTTCACCGCCCACAGCGACGTCGTTAGAGAGGTAAGTACGTGTGACCGGGATTAACGACATTGTGCGCCACGGGCAACTAATTGCGGGTGTGATTGCTCATGCGATTGCACGATCTATCGTACCGTGTGACGCCGCCTTTAGCTTGCCAACTGGCCACATAATGGAATAGTGGCTGTGGTCCTAAATAAAATGTTTTCTTTTTTTTTCTTTCTTTTTTTTAATTTCTCATTTGGTTTGCAGAGATATTAGCTAGTAAAATTTATTGTGCCTAATTTGCTAATTTTCAGTATAATCAAGGGGCATTAACATATATTCTTTTCCAATTGTTAGAAGGCAGCATCATACAGAAAATTAAAAGAATATGCTGCCAGGGAAGGTCAGAATCAGCTTTCCCTGTGTCATATGGGCGGCATGGTGGCTCATTTGTTAGCACTGTAGTCTTGCAGCACTGGGGTCCTGGGTTCGAATCCCACCAAGGACACCATCTGAAAGGAGTTTGTATGTTCTCCCCGTGTTTGCGTGGATTTCCTCCGGGTACTCCGGTCTCCTCCCACACTCGAAAGACATACAGATAGGGATTCTAGATTGTGAGTGTCGTGGGCGGAGGAGGGGACGCTGCGCTCTCCCACTGCTCGGGTCCGGCTGCTGCTGCCGCTGCGGTGGTGGCTCGAGTGGTGGGCCGGATCCCGGGGACTCGAGCGGCACTCCTCGCCCGTGAGTGGAAAGGGTGGAGATTGGATTGTGGGGATTTGGTTATTGTCCGTGACGCCACCCACGGTTGTGGTGATGTTGGTGACACCACCGCTGCTCTGGATGGGGATCCCGGGAGCAGCTTTGATGTTAGTTCTCCCCTCCGTGGGTAGGGGGCTGGTTGTCCCGGGGCCCGGTGATGGGGTAGGCGGGTTACGGGGCCTGGTGAGGTGCAGGGTCGCGGGGGCAGCGCTGTGCCGCACGGCACGGTGGTACTCACTCAGCCAATGATGAGGACACAGTTCTCGGTAAAACACACGGCTGAATGGACGGGTCCCACAGACGGCTGCGGTGTTGTTTCTCCCGGCAGGTTGATGGCGACTGCCTTTCCCTGCACCTATGTAGTGTAACGGTTCCAATGGGTTCCCACTGGTAACCCGCTCCCCGGCTTGGATGTGGGCCGGAGGAGCCCCTTTTGCCCGCAGGCTCTGGCCCTGGGAACGGTAGCCTTGGCGGTGGCTGTGTTTCCCTCTCTCGGTTGGACGGTTGCCTTCTGTTGGGACTTGGCTGCTGGGAAACCCAGGAGGTTCCCTTCGCTAACAGATTTGGCAAATTCACGGCGACTCCTAGCCTTGCCGGGGTCCGTAAGCCCCTGCCGGATGGTGCTGGCTTCTCTTTGCGTACCGGTCCAGTACCGCCAGGCCACCGCCCGTCCACGGTCTTTACGGTAAACTCCGATAGGCCACTCCTGCAGACGGTCACCACCGTCTGCCATCCTTGCTGATCCGTCCGGGCCACACACCCGGACCAACTTCAGGCTGCTTAACTGCCACTTTCCTCCTTCCACTTTCCACTCTCCAACTCAACTCCACTCCAAACTGATCTGCCTGGTTTTCCCGCCTCCAGGACTGTGAACTCCTCAGTGGGCGGGGCCAACTGCCTGGCCCACCCCCCTGGTGTGAACATCATCCCCTTGAGGAAGGCAACAAGGGTTTGCATCTGACTTCGGTGTGCCTGACTGGGAGTGTGGGGTGTGCAGGTGTTGTTCTCTGTGGCCCCTGGCTTGTCCAGGGCGCCACATGAGCCCCAATAAGGGCAGTGTTGCTAATGTATTTAAAGCGCTGTGGAATTAATAGCGCTATATAAATGAATAAAATTATTATTTTATTATATAATAAGATATGTAAAGACACACATATCTGCTCTCCTCCTCAGATCACACAGATTTCAAGCTAGATCCAACTATGATTCCAGTTGGAGAAGCAATAGGGCCCCTTTCACACGTCAGTGATTCTGGGACGTTTGTGCTTTTTTTTAAACGTACCAGAATCACTGACATACGCAGACCCATTATAATGAATGGGTCTGCTCACACGTCAGTGATTTTTCACTGCACGTGTCTCCGTGCGGCGTACCCGCGTGTGCGTGATTGCCTCACGGAGACATGTCCATTTTTTTCTGGCATCACTGATGTTCCACGGACCACGCAGTGGTGTGGTCCGAGAAACACGTGCCAGAAAAAAACGTGCTTTTAAAATAAAAAAACATTTTAACTCACCCGGCGTCCAGCGATGTCCTCTGCAGCCCGTGCAGCTTGCTGCTTCTGAGCCGGCTCATTATTGTCGCGCATATTCATTATGCGCGACACAGCCGACCCGGAAGCAGCTGCTGCGGGGGTCACTGCCAGCCGGATGCTGCACCGCGGGAGCGATCAGCACCATGGAGAGCGGGAGCGCGCACAGGTGAGTTATTTTCTAAGTGCAATCACGGGCCACGGAGAACGGAGCCCGGATTGCACTTAGACAACCCACGTGTGCCGTGAATCACGGCACACGCAGGGACATGTGCGTGTTTTACACGCCAGTGAAAAACGTCACTGTTTTTCACTGACGTGTGAAACGGGCCTAAAAGGAATCTATTCCAGGCATCAGTGGATAATGCCTGATAGCTAGCACAGATACAAGTGCTGCATGTGACATAATGCAGCTCTCATCTAACAGTACTGTCAGTTCTAGTCTCCTCCCCTTCCCCTCTACACTGTCAGTTCCGGGAGATGAGTGCTGCAGCATGTCACATACACTGCTCTGTATCATTATTCTGCAATTATTACCCAATCTCTGATGCCTTGAAGATGCATAGGGGCGTTTTTAATGACTATCATACTTTTGTCCATCCACACACTTGTAATCAAAGTAGGTGCCAGATTTATATGGCTTGGGTAGAAGAGTAGAGCTATGTGCTTGATAGGTCTTACTAAATCAAACAGAGCTATCACACAAAGGAAAACTATCACAACTCCTCCATACACAGGAACACTTGGCTTTGCTGAGCATACCTGTGTTCTCTGTGACAGAGCTGCTGCCAAACTCTTCCGGCAGTAATTATCTAATTGAAGACAGAAGAAATAGTAGTCCACAATAAGACATGCTAGACACATATCTCCCCCAACATTTTTTGGTCTGGGGGCTGATGATATTGGTGGGATGAGTCAACATTAGTCTAATGTGCAGATCTCCAAACAGTTTAGTATTTCTTGGTCCACAATTCTGAGAAATACAGGCAGATACATATCCATAATGCAATACTACAGAGAATCTGTGGTTAGTTCCTCAAGAAGTATGGAACACCCTCATTGTGGAGTTTCTTAAAAAACTGTTTACAAGTGTAACTAGAAGAATCAAGGGTATTTTGAAGGAAAAGATAAGGCACACCAAACATTAATTTGATTTAGATTTCTCTTTAATTCATTCACTTGGTTACTTGATGAAAACTATTACTACTTCTACATTTAAACAATTTTTATTTTGCAACATTATTTCTACACCTGGAAATTTACACAGTACAGTATATATACATATGGGACGACACTGAAGATATGACAGTTTAATACAATGTAAGGCCTCTGTCACACGCACGTGAAAAAAATTAACCGTTTTTTCACGTACGTGTTAAAGGGGTGGTTTGCTCCCCGTGTGCCGTGTTTGTGGCATGTACATGCTCTCCGTGTGTTATACGTAATAACACACGGAGAATGGAAACCCCGCCTTACCTGTTTCTTCCGGAGCTGTCTGTGGTGCTGAATGACAGAGTCCGGCACAGGCCACGCCCCGCTGATGCTGCTTCCGGCTCCCAGTGAAGAAGATGCGTTGTTCAAATTCACTGGGGGTCGAATGCAGGTGACAGCAGCGGCAGAGACTGCAGGGCTCATGGAGGTGAGTGTGTGTTTTTTTTATTTTTCACCTGACACGTGTGTTTCTCCGGCGCGTGTTACATGGGACCGCATCCACACTACATCCGTGTGGTACATGTGCGGGCCGCGTAACACCCATGCTGCCGGAGAAAAATGGACATGTCAGCGTATGGAACACACGGACACACGTAAGTACGGAACGGACACACATTCCAATCCTAAATACTTACATGTGTGTCCAAAACATTAGGATTACCAAGGCCCACGTGTGTACGTGTCTCCGGTACATGAGAAAAATGTCAAACACATACCGGAGGCACGTGAGTGTGGCAGACGCCTAAAGCAGTCAGTATACAGCTTCTATAACAGTGTAAGGCCTCTGTCACACTCACATGCCTCCGGTACGTGTTTGACATTTTTCTCACGTACCAGAGACACGTACACACGTAGGCCTAGGTAATCCTAATGTTTTGGACACACGTAAGTATTTAGGAACGGAACAGGTGTCCGTTCCGTACATACATGTGTCCGTGTGTTCCATACGCTGACATGTCCGTTTTTCTCCGGCATCATGGGTGTTACGCGGTCCCTGCCGCGGCTGTCACCTGCATCCGTCCCCCAGTGAATTTGAACAATGCATCTTCTTCACTGGGGGCCGAAAGCAGCGTCAGCGGGTGTGGCCTGTGCTGGACGCTGTCATTCAGCACCACAGACAGCTCCGGAAGAAACAGGTAAGGCGGGGTTTCCGTTCTCCGTGATTTATTACGTATAACAAACGGAGAACACTTACGTGCCACAAACACGGCACACGGGGAGCAAACCACCCCTTTAACCCGTACGTGAAAAAACGGTTCGTTTTATTTATGTGCGTGTGACAGAGGCCTAAATTTGGTGTGTCTTCTAAATGACTCAACAGACAGTCATTCATGCAACTGGAATCCTCTTCCATCCCCATGACAACATCATGAAACTGGTGGATGTTAGCGACCTAGCGCTCCTCCACTTTCCATGTGAGGATGCCCCACAGATGCTCCATAGGGTTTAGTCGGGAGACACGCTTGATTAGTTCAGCACCTTTACTCTCACTTTCTTTATCAAGTCAGTGGTCATCTTGGAGGTATGTTTGAGGTGGCTATCATGTTGCAATAAAGCGCTGCGGAATATGTTGGCGCTATAGAAATAAAGATTATTATTATTATTATTATTATTATTATTACTGCCCTTCAGTCCAGTTTCTGAAGGGAGGGGATTCTGCTCTGCTTCAGTATGTCATATATTGAGTTCCCTCATTGAACTCTAGCTCTCTACAGCTGGTAGCACTCACAACACATGATGCTCTCATCATAATATGTGGCTGTACTGTAGACAAGACACACTTATCTTTGTATTCCTCACCTGGTTGCCACCACACATGCTTAGTATTATCTGAATCAAATAAGTTTATCTTTGTCTCATCAGAATACAGGACATGGTTCCAGTAATATATGTTCTTAGTCTGCTTTTCTACATCAAATTGTCTGCTGGCTTCCTTTTGCATCATCTTAAGAAGAGGCTTCCTTCTGGGACAACAGTCATGCAGAACAATTTAATGCAGTGTGCGCCATATGGTCTGAGCATTGACAGGCTGACTGCCCACCAGTTTCACCTCTACAGCAATTCTGCCTGCACTAATACCTTTATTTTGAAAAGACAACCTCTGATTATGACACTAAGCACGTGGACTCAACAGCTTGGGTAGACTGTGGCAAAGCCTGTTTTGAGTGGAACCATTCTTCTTAAACCACTGTATAGTCTTGGCCACTGCAGCTCAGTTTCATGGTGCTGGTGTGATGCCCTGGTCAAGCCAGGGGCCACAGATAGCAACACACACACCCCCACCCCCAGCAGTTTCACAGCAGACATCCCCAGTGAAACTTGATTCCTTTCCTCGGGCTCAGACATACACACCAGGTGGGCGGAGTCAGGAGATGGAGACGCCCACCCAGAAGTTAGCTGGCCTGTGGGCACCCGTCCATCCAGCCGAGTGTTTTACCAAGGACTGTGTCGTGATTACTGGCTGAGTGAGTACCCCGTGCCGTGTGCGGCACAGTGCTGCCTCTGCGACCCTGCACCTCACCAGGCCCCGTAACCCGCCTGCTACCCATCCACCTACCTCACCGGGCCCCGGGACAACCAACCCCCTACCCACGGAGGGGAGAACTAACATCTAGCTGCTCCATACCATCACTCCCGGGATCCCCGTCCAGAGCAGCGGTGGTGTCACAACCTCACCACAACCGTGGGTGGCGTCACGGACAATCTCCCTTACCAAATTCCCTTTTACTGTGGAGCCTGGGACCACAGACCAGGTCACGCCACCGTGATACCCACAGAAGTGACCCCGTGGCCCAGATCTGAGTACCCCTAATCCCCGGGCGACTCATTTGGCGTCACGAACAGGATCCTACCGCTCTGCCGTCTGGTAGAGGTGCACCTTGTTATCGCCGGAGGTGTCCGGCCGAAAATTTTGCAAAGCCGCCATCTTGGGCGCGAAAAATTTCCCGCTCGAGCGTCTTCCCCGAGCAGGAAAGGCGCGAAAGTGGAGCCCCGCCCCCTGAAGAAGGAAGTGCTAAAAAGAGGCTAAGGGGGACGGGATGGTGTCCGGCCACATGTGAACCGCGGCTGTGGAAGCAGGGACGCCAGCACTCTGCCAGTGTTTGGTTCCTGGAACACCGCTGCACGAGATGTCCCGTCCGTCCGGCACCGCTGAAACCTCAGTGCCCGTGGCCAACGCCCCGACCGACCCATTACCCCTGTCACTGGTAGCGGAGCTCGCAGCGTCTGTGAGGGAGGGCCCAGACCTTACCATCGTCACCGCCCTGCCACCGGTCCCGGCTTCCATCCCAGCCGCACCGCCGATGACGACGGCCCCAGCAGTCCGCCCGGCCGCGACGGAGATGACGACGGCTCCGGCAGTCCGCCCAGCCGCAACGGCAGCGAAGCACCCATCCATTTAACTCTCTGGGCAGCCTGGTTCTGGACTGGGGTCAAGGGGTGCTGCCCATTTCTTAGGGGCAGCATCAGGGCCAGGTTGTTTGGGTGGGTGACTGAAGGACCCGTTCCACTGTTATTATTAAAAGTGTTTGATCACTGTTGCAACATTAAAGTAATGTGCATCCCGTTGTGGGAAGATTGAAAATGCTTGTGCTTAATGTTTTAATCTTTTGCAGTTTAAAAAGGAAACTAAAACCGGTGATGGACGGGCAGCCCGCGGACGGTCTGCATTTTGCTAAGGGGGAATGTGGCGCCCTGGACAAGCCAGGGGCCACAGATAGCAACACACACACACACCCCCACCCCCAGCAGTTTCACAGCAGACATCCCCAGTGAAACTTGATTCCTTTCCTCGGGCTCAGACAGACACACCAGGTGGGAGGAGTCAGGAGATGGAGACACCCACCCAGGAGTTAGCTGGCCTGAGGCAAGAATCAAGCCCAGAAAAGTCTAGGAGAGGAAGAGAGAGGAGGTCTGCAGAGAGGCAGACGCAGACTGGGGCCTAGGATTGGAGCCTAGGGCCCTCGTGCAGCAGAGAGTCAGGCAGACGGTAGTGGCCGTCTGCAGGGAGCCGGGGAGACAGCTGGTGGAACCGTAGGTAGCCGGGGCTGGGCGGTGGCCACCGGTACCGAACCGAGGAGCCAGCTGGAAGCCGGAGCGCAGGAGGAGCGTGCACGGAGGTGGAAGAAAAGACTTACACCACCAAACTGGGTCAGGGGAGAAACAACAACCGCAGCCGTCTGTGGGCACCCGTCCATCCAGCCGAGTGTTTTACCAAGGACTGTGTCATGATTACTGGCTGAGTGAGTACCCCGTGCCGTGCGGCACAGCGCTGCCCCTGTGACCCTGCACCTCACCAGGCCCCGTAACCCGCCTGCTACCCATCCACCTACCTCACCGGGCCCCGGGACAACCAACCCCCTACCCACGGAAGGGAGAACTAACATCTAGCTGCTCCATACCATCACTCCCGGGATCCCCGTCCAGAGCAGCGGTGGTGTCACAACCTCACCACAACCGTGGGTGGTGTCACGGACAATCTCCCTTACCAAATCCCCTTTTACTGTGGAGCCTGGGACCACAGACCGGGTCACGCCACCGTGATACCCACAGAAGTGACCCCGTGGCCCGGATCTGAGTACCCCTAATCCCCGGGCGACTCATTTGGCGTCACGAACAGGATCCTACCGCTCTGCCGTCTGGTAGAGGTGCGCCTTGTTATCGCCGGAGGTGTCCGGCCGAAAATTTTGCAAAGCCACCATCTTGGGCGCGAAAAATTTCCCGCTCGAGCGTCTTCCCCAAGCAGGAAAGGCACGAAAGTGGAGCCCCGCCCCCTGAAGAAGGAAGTGCTAAAAAGAGGCTAAGGGGGACGGGATGGCGTCCGGCCGCATGTGAACCGCGGCTGTGGAAGCAGGGACGCCAGGACTCTGCCAGTGTTTGGTTCCTGGAATACCGCTGCACGAGATGTCCCGTCCGTCCGGCACCACTGAAACCTCAGTGCCCGCGGCCAACGCCCCGACCGACCCGTTACCCCTGCCACTGGTAGCGGAGCTCGCAGCGTCTGTGAGGGAGGGCCCAGACCTTACCATCGTCACTGCCCTGCCACCGGTCCCGGCTTCCATCCCAGCCACACCGCCGATGACGACGGCCCCGGCAGTCCGCCCGGCCGTGACAGAGATGACGATGGCTCCGGCAGTCCGCCCGGCTGCAACGGCAGCAAAGCACCCATCCCGTTAACTATCTGGGCAGCCTGGTTCTGGACTGGGGTCAAGGGGTGCTGCCCATTTCTTAGGGGTGTCGCAGTGACGTCACGGTGACACCGAACGCACCTCCCACTTGAGGGAGGGAATGTTTGGCAGTCACAGCAACGTCGCTGAACTACTATGTGCGTGTGATGCTGCCGTAGCGATAATATTCGCTACGGCAGCGATCACCACATATCGACCGTACGACGGGGCGGGAGCTATCACGCTCAACATCGCCAGCAAATGCTAGCGATGTCGTAGCATGTAAATCGGCCCTATGTCCAAGGGTTGGGATGGTGAGTCCAGTGTGAGAGTCTCCCTCGACTGGATGGAGGCAGACTGACAGCCTGCAAACCTACTGGCAGGTAACACCCCAAGAAAGGGGACTATACTGACTGAGGCCAGTGCATGAACTGTGTGGATAATTAATGGTAAAATATCATCCCATTGTCTGTGTATCAGCAAATGGGATGCTATTATACCTACTAAAAGAACAGACTGTGTACCATTTATGTTGTATAAATCCAAAGTATGGATTACGTTTGATTTACACAGACCGGTTTATCTGGAAGTAAAATACACCAATTGGATTGTTAAGTGACAAAGTGCTCGTCTGTGCCTCAATCCCGCTGCCAGACGTGTGTCCCCAATACATACGGGGCGCAGGTCATTTCAATATCTATATCTCATACCTTTGTCTCGACCCTTTAGAATGCAACTGTCATTTTGCGGGATTTACTAAACGTAAATCACAAAAATTTCGTCTCTTGTATCCAAAATTTTCTGACATTTGAGGTGAATTTGATTTGGCTCAGGCCGGTTTCAGACGTTAGTGTTTCAGGTACGTGTGACATCTGTTTTTAACATGAATGCCACACGTACCCATGTTATTCTCTAGAGATACACACACGTCCGTGTTTTCACACGGACCATGTGACTCGGCGTGGTCCCCGCATGTATACATGAAGACATGTCCATTTTGTATCCGGCATCATGGGTGTCACATGGATCGCACACTGTTGTGATCCGTGGGACATGAGTTTGACACGTACCGGAGAAAACACGTGTGTTTTAAAAAAAAAGATTTTCTATATTCACCCGTGTGCTGAGGATTCCGCCATCTCCTGTCAGTCTGTACCCGTCACCTGGACTTCGCTCGGCGACCTCAACCTTAATGCCCAGCTGGATCCAGATCCCGTCTGTTGTTCCAACCCGGCACCTGAACCTGATTCCGGCACTGTCTCCTTGGAACCCTGTGGCCCCAGAGACTTCGTACTACAAGTCCCCTGAAGGACACTGTTCCCGTACCTACTCGTGTTCCGGCTGCCGTGCATTTAGGCCGTCTGGTGGGGCGACCAGACAGTCCCTGTATAGGGGTTAGCTCTTGGTTGCCTCTCTAGGGGAGTCGGTGCACGGTCCGGTGAATCCAAATCCAGGACGTTACATATGCAAAGACAGATGTCACAAGTGTGACACACGTATGACACACGTATGACCATACCCATGTGTGTGACTTGTACCTAATTAAACACGGATGTCTGAAACCGGCCCAAGATTGATTTCCTTGTCTCTACCATATGGATTAAGAAAAGATCAGAAAAAAATTCAATTACTTTGCTAGCCCATCTCTATGCTAAAGTTGCAGATTTGAAGACCTATTCTATACTTGATTTCTACTGCACCACTCATAAATAGAGCAATTCCAAAAACACAAGAATTTTACTCAGTTGCATAATAAATTAAATAACTACTCGAATACCTCAAATATTCAACTTTGCGAATATTTGCCGAATAGGTCGCCGCTATTCGACTATTCGCGAATATTCGATGTGCAATGTAAGTCTCTGGGATACCCGATTAACAACTATTCGGGCTTCCCATAAACTTACATTGCACATCGAATATTCGCATAGCAGTGATCTATTCGTCATATATTCGCAAAGCCAAATATTTGAGATATTCGATCATCCCTAAAAATAACGCCAAGTTCCCATATGCAATAACTATGTGTTTTTTCTACTGGTTTTCTTTAAAAAATAAATAAATAATCTAGTATTTGTGCTACATGAGAACATGGTCTTAGGTTTACCATTTAGCCTCTTTTTTAGAGATGAGTGAACCCGAGGTTTGGTGTTCAGTGTTGGTTCCAAACACAGACTTTACTAAAAAAACAGAGTTCAGGTGCTTTACGTTTGCAAGCCACTCTCGTGAGCATCACTATGCTTGGGTACGCTTGTTACTCAGCGCAGTGTGAGCCACTTGCAGTGTTTGAATGTCTCGCTCATGGGGATAACAACAGCGTGACTGATGAAGTGTCCACCAAAGAAAACAAATGGAAATGGAGGTTCGGTGTTCGGTGTTCGTACCAAACACAGACTTTACAAAAAAAGTAGAGCTTGGGTTCGGAATTCAGCGGCTTTATGCATGCAAACTACTCGCGCAAGCATCTCTGAGCTCGGGTACGCTCGGTGTGCAGTGTTTGATCGGCTTGCACGTGGGTAACAACAGCATGATCGGATGTAGTATGCACCAAAGAAAAAAAAGGGAAAACCCAGCGCAAAATCCCCCGGAAGTGATCTGCTTAACCTCCTTCACACGTCCGTGAAAATCACTCATGTTTTTCACGGTTGTGTCAAAGGTGCGTATTGCCCTCTGTGTGCCATGTTCATAGCACACGTGTGTTCTCCGTGTGTTATCCATGATAACACACGGAGAACGGGAACTTTCTATTCACCTGTCCCTGGTGTTGCTGTCCGTGGTGCTGATCTCTGGTCTTCTGTCCTTCCGACTCCCCGCTGTTGCAGCTTCCGGTCCGCAGTGGAGTGAATATGCGATGAGCATAATGAGAGGGGGTCGGAAGCAAATGACAGCAGCGGCAGTGACAGCAGTGCTGGAGAAGGTGAGTACAGAAATTCATTTTATTTCACAGGCACATGTGTTTTCTCCGGTGCTTGTTACACGGGTCAAATCCATGCGGTCCGTGTGCGGTCTGAGTGACACCCGTGATGCCGGAGAAAAACGGACATGTCTACATGTGGAGCACACGGGCACACGTAAGCTCCACACGGACACACGGTCCATGGCAAAACATGCATGTGAACGCAGACTCATTGATTTTAATTGGTCTACGTGTGCCCGTGTCTCCGGCATGTGAGGAAACGGACCAAACATGTACCGGAGACACGGCCTAAGGCTGTCTTTATATGGGCAGAAACCCGAACTGCTCAATTAGTAACTTCCATTGGAGTCCCAACTGGAACTTTATCTAAAGTCCGGCTGATCCCGGCATACCAAACTTTCATGGATCCACCCATCCCTAATCTTATTGTCTCTTTGGCCAATTTTTGGACTGATATTTTGATACTATGGAATACATATTTTTGGGCCACAAATAGACTTCCCAGCATTCGAATTTACAGTATGTTGACATGGACGATGTGATTATTTTTTTTTTTTTATTGGATCTATTCTATTACACATGAAAAGACATTGAGCAGCAAATAGTGACCTTACTGGATATTGCTTGTTTAAATTAGCGAGGAACATTTTACAATCCTCCATACTAATGTTTACTTAACTAAGAACTGCATGAACCGCGTCTTGTTATTTTAAAGGACCGAGGTGAATTTTTATACGTGTTATTTGATTGACTGTCACCCTGTTAATAAATACTCAGAGCAACCTACCAACTTATATACTCCTCAAAGTGACATTATTTACGTGCCATATTGCAGAGATAAAGCAGCCCCTTCCAATCCCGATATCTTTCATCAAGCAGCTCAGGCGTTCCTGAAGAATGCCGTCTCAATTTGTTCGCCTCTCTCTACCCCTCCTATACAACTCGAATACAATGGGAGACGACAGTGAAGACAAGTTTACTAATTCTTTTTCCCACAGGAGACAATTGTGAAAAATCGTCCATCGAATAGGATTTTAACATTTTTTTTTCTTTTTTTTGTCGTAAGGTCAAATCAAAAGAAAACTGATAGTGAAATTAAATAGGGCCCTTAAGGAAAGTTAAGTCAACCCCTACAAGTTCCTGGTACAGCAGGAATCACTTGATTGACAAGGGCTGAGCCACTGACTGTATTATCTTTGCAGTATATCACATGTCAAAACTTCCCTCCTAAGAATAACAGAAATGACCTCTGTGGTGCCACAAGCCTTTTGTGACCTTTTTAGTAGCCATAACAGTGGCTAAAACAACACAAATACATCAAGGAGTGTTTTTTTTTAATTGGACTTGCTGAAGTTTTATTTCAGACTTTGCAGTTAACTTGATGGAAATAAAAAAGACAAAAGTTTGATAAAAGTTACATTGATAACAGAAAATTAAAAAGTTATTTCCTTTTATATTTACTTTAATTATTTATTTTATATTAAATAGTGATTTATTTTTTTTTTTTTTAGGCTTTATTTTTTGTTTGAATAAATTTAGATTTATTTTTACCATTTTTTGTTACCACCGTTTTTTTATTTTTTTAACTTTTAGCATATTGGCACCAAACGAACCCTGTGCTGAGCACCAAAAATTGACAATAATTACATAACTGTGAAAAGATTACTGTATATATATATATATATCTATATATATATATAGATATATATATATATATATATACTTTTGTGTGTCTTTCCATGTGAAATGTGTTGCACAGCTCTTATTGCCGATTATTGGAAACCTTAGACTTTTTCTCCAGTTATTATTTTGGCTTCTGATTTGTAAGAATGGTGTGCTATTGTTGTCAAGAAAGCCATGGGACCCACATGACAGTCTGGAGGGTAGGGAGTTGATAGGGTTCAACGGTGATGGTTAGTATAGGAATGAGGAAAAAGAAGGTGATTGGTTAGGGGGTGGAGTGTGGTGGTAGGACAGGGGGGAGCTTCATGGTGTATATAATAGGAGGTGGGAGTCAGTTACCTCCTCTTGCACTTCCTGGATGACAGCCTGGGGAACCTCCATCATGACGTCCAGCCTGCCTGGGTGTCTCCTCGGCACCATTCCCTCTCCACCCCCCTTTCTGAGCTGCAGTGCTGGCGATGTATCAGACCTAGCCAGTGGTCTTTTGGGAGTGGTGGG